>NC_048445.1:20602707-20902707 GCF_004353265.1 Vitis riparia
CATCTATAACATCCTCAAAAATTCCAGTCTAGAAATCAAAGCCCATATTGTTGTCCTTTTCTTTTGTACTAGATTTTCTGAATCTAGTGTCATGCATACCATGTTCCTCATTCGAACTCTTAACCTAAAATTGCATACACCACCCAATAATAATAAATATGAGAAAACACAAATGTCAAAACATAGAAGTATTAGAAAATATAAACAAGTAAACATGTCACTAACTTCTAATAAAAGTTGTTTCAATTCATCCATCTTCAAGTTGAGTCATTCAATTTCTTTCTTTAGATGATTGAAATTTAACTCTGAGCTTTGTCTGAATTTCACAAACTCCATCCATAATTTCTTCACATATTGCACATAAATGAAATAAAAATTTAGCACTTACAACATTTAAATATATATATTATGATAAGTTTGTTCACTTTGAAATAACACCCATGTTAAATTTAGGTTTTTTCATGATCCCTACAGACTTAACTTCCTATAAGTTTATTTATAATAAACTTAACAATAGTTAAGGTCAGGTTCCACATGTTAATTATGGAGTGAACATCTTATATTAAATAAAGTACAAAAAAAAAAGAAAAAAAACATGCATGCATTATTTATGATGGCTAAGTTTAGGTTAAGTTACCTCTATTGATGGGGCAACTGCATCATTTATTGTTTCTTCTGCCATTGCAGCAGTAGCAACAGCAACATATGCAGTAGTGTCAGATGAATTTTTTTTTATGCCTTAAGTCATCCTTCTTGGCATATTGTGAGGCATTTGATTGGTGCAACATTTCTGTTGAAGCTCTTTGTTTATCTACATGCTTGTAATAGTCTTGTTGTTGCTCCTCTAAAGTGGGTGTTAGAGCGAATGAAAAGTTAACTACAAAGTCCAAATCAAATATAATTATTAATAAACAATAATACAATAATATTTATAATTGCATTCTTAAAATTTAAAGGTAAAGAATTACTTACATGAGGCTCTAGAAAGACCTTTTCAACCTCAGTAGACCTTGGAGCACTTGTTGCACTCTATTTTAATATTCAAGGATAGCTCTCAGATAAATGAGTGGCATATTTCAATCCAATAAGTGGAATAGCCTCGTATGCCCAAACCTGGAAGGCATATGGAAATCCAAAAAGACTATATGCTTCAACTACAACTTCTCCCTTTGCTTTCTTCTTATCTTGGTATTTGGATACCCAATTCTCCAAAGCTCTTTGCAAACCAAATAGTGTCCTCTCATAACCCCTCCCCCCAATGGATACTTGTTAAAAGCCTCCAAATTATCAACCAAAGCAACCCATTCCATATCTATTAAATTTTTCCTTTCTTTCCCAAATAAAACATGCTCTAAAAAAATACAAAAGTGCCAACTTTATCACCTCTTCATCTTCAAATTCTTTTTTTTTTTCTTATTCTTTTTTTTTTCCTCTCCTAAAGAAAGAAAAACTTTCTCCAACTCATCATTACGCATCTTGTTTTCTCCTTTAAAATATGTGTCCCTTATTCGTAATGATTTTTTGTCACATTTTGTAATATGACCAAAACTCAAGCCTGTAATCAATGCAAACTCTTCTTTACTAAATCTTAAGCCCTTTGACTTTAATAAAATCTATATTTCATTATCTTTTTTGGTTTCACATTGACATAACAAAAATTGATGAACAATTTAGGCTGAAAATCTAAGTTCGGGAAGGAGTAAAAAATGACCAAAACATGATTTTCTAAACATCTCCAATTGTGGTTCAGTCAATTTCTTCTTAATATTTTCAATGGCTACCAAGTGAGACAAACATGCAATTTTTCCAAGAAAGTACTCCTCTTTAGGTATTTTAGATACAAAAGATAGGAGAGAAGGAGGAATGTCAATCTCCAAGATAATAACAAATTGTAAAAATATCAATATAAATTGAGAAAAATTATATTACCAAACTTATCAAACTATGTTAAATCCATCATTTCGTATTACTTCTTAACATAGACTTTATTTTCCTATTATTTAAGGGTGCCATGTCAAATGCTAATATTCTAAAGATATTATTTTACTAATGCAATTGAAGCTATTATATTTTACTAAGTTACAGCTACAAAAAATTGCAGACATTATTATAGTGTTTATTGAAATTTGAAACAAAACCAAACCATTTTGAAATTGCAACTTGTTGACAATGAACTTGATAGCAATTAAGTTCAGTTTTTTCTTAACATATATATTTAAATCAAAATTCTAAATATTTGGATAAAATAAATTCATAAAAATTATATTCAAATACATTATAAATGTATAACAAATAACTTCATTACACAAAATTTCAAAACCTTTTGATGGTAAACTTGATAATAGTTAAGTTTAATTTTTTCTAATCATTCAAATATTGCTTTAAACCTTGGACTATAACCTTACTGAGAAAATTTTCAACAATTAGATTATCAATTCATGAAAAATAAATTCATAAAAAAAAATTGATTAAAAGGGATAAAATTAAAAAAAAAAAATCAAAATTTCAAGTAGAAAATTAATGCTTACTGAATCAATTGATTTCTTCTCATTTTCTAATAACGATGACAAGGTTTCAAAACCTTGCTTTGTTTCACTTTCCTTTTTTCCCAAAATTTTATACCTCTTCTGTTTCATATTTTTCATCAGCGAATTTTTTTCTTCCGCCATTTTCATGAACTAAATCAACACACAATATCAGAAAGATGAAAAATAGGATTTGATTTAAAAATAAAAATAAAAGGAACCAAAATAAGACACTTAGGGTTTCTTCTCATTTCATGGATGAAGATTCATATGTACAATTCGAAAAACTGAAATCAAAGAATGAAATAGTGAAACTTACTTTCTGTTTTTTCCTTGTGTTGTGTTGTCTTTTTGTTCTCTTGCAATAAACGGAAAAGTCCTTCGTGATTTCTTTCTTGCAGGTTAACAGATGGAATAAATGGGTTTGCAGGGTAAGGAAGAGACATAGCACAAGGAAAAATTGGAGTTGGAGGGAAAATGGGCTGAAAAGATAGTTGAGGGGTATTTTTATCTGAGTTGGGTCATTTTTGAGACTTAAATAAGTGGGGGGTTAGTTTTGCAATATTGAGGGATTTTTGTCCCTTTTAATCGATTATCCCAAAAATCTATCATCATACATAATCCATCCACTAAAATAAAGGAATAAAGAAATAACCAAGTAACAATTATCATGTAAATTCAATACACTTTCAACATGCATGCAAATTTAAAATGATTTTAATTAAAATATCCAATAAGGGTTTATGGTGCAAAAAAAGAACATGCATAAAGTGAGGAAAATAACAAGCCTTCTAAAAAAGCTTAGCATTGGGTTAGAACACAGACATTCTAAAAATAAATCTTTAATAAATATTTGGAGGTGTTATTTCATCATAAAAATAAAACAAAATGGATAACATCTTCAATGTGTCTAGATTAAAAGAAAAAAATAAAATAAATATAATCAATACTAGATTAAATAACATTAAGATCACTTTATAGAATAATCAACATGGGTCAGAACAGAGACACTTACAAAATAAATCCTAAAAAAATATTTAGAGATGGAATTTCACCATGAAAAAAAAATTGGACAACATTGCTTATGTGTCTAGAATACAACCTAAAATACTAAATCATCAAACCATATCCTATTTAATATCATATTTAATCACAAGAAAATTGGTAATAAATATGATAGATTTCAATAACATAGCAAAAAGACTTTTTTTTTTACTTATCTAGATGCATGATAAAATCAAGAAAAAATTTTTATAACATTTTTATTATGTCTTTTTTAAATTAAAAATAACAATATGTAATAATCACACAAGGAGAACTTTTAAATCAAGCCAAACCACCCCTATCTATAGAAAGGAGTCGATATAGTAGGTATTGGAAAAAAGATTTTTTTTTCTCCTGCTTGGGGATCGGTTTTCAATAAATCAAGGTCTTAAAGTTAACTTCAAGAAGTGTAGATTAAAATAAATATAAAAAACAAAATTAAGGAAATCAAAAAATAATTTATTTTTACAAAATCAGTTTAGGTGTCCAGAATAGTATCAAAATGGGGTTTATGTAAAAACCAATTTACATCTCTCAATTGAAAAATGATTTTAAGCCATATAAAGTTTTATTGATAAGTTTAAAAGGCTAAAAATATTATACAAACATCCAAAATATTTTTTAGAAAAACCCTAAGTCATTTAATTTCAATTTTTCAATTCAGTGGTTAGTAATGTAACAAATACTGACAGTAGGAATGAAACACAAACATCAATTTACCTAAAGAGAGAAATTGAAATAGGAATGGACCAAACCAAAATTAGATTCATGCAAGGGCAATATTATCATGATTTTTCCAATGGCTTGAAATAAATGAGAATGATTCCAAAATAAAATAATCTTATCTCAATTTTAATAGACATCAATCAACATAAGATCAATCAACCATTCATCAACTTTTCATCAATATGTCATCAACAATATCCATTTAACAACAATCAAAGTGGCTTTCATTATCCACCCCAAAGCATCTATAATTTCATTATTCAAGCATGAGAGAAAGAGAATAGAAAGATAGAAAGATGATCATGATCAAGGTATTAAGAAAATTAAAGAAAAAATACCTTTCTCCCAAAAAAAGATCAAGCTTGCTTCTCTTCTTGTTTCCCTATTCCGAGTCTCGCCTTCTTGATCTTCAAGACTTCAACATTTCTTCTCAAGATGCTTAATTTTTTCTTCAAGATCAATTAGCGGCAGCCCTAAATCCCTCTCTCAAAGGCCAAGTTGTGGATGTCTCTTTCTTCCTCTAAAAAACTTCACCTTTTCTCCTATGCTTGTGCGAGTCTTCAAAAATCTAATGTGCAGCCCCTCTTTGGTGTGATCCCCATTCTCCAAGTCTCTAGTGGCAGTCCAACTCTCTAAAACATCTCTCCTTGTGGCTGTGGGTATCTCCAATGGCAGCCCACCTCACCCAAAATTTCTCAATGGTCGTGATCTTTTCCTTAGGCTAATAGGCAAATCCAACTAGACGAGCTATTAATCAAGCGGAAGTCTCGCGAGGATAGTGCATTTCGTGCAATTGATAATGATAGGAACAACGTATAGCATCTTGCTGAAACTGCAAATGCAATGGGACATCAAGTGGTATAAGGTATGTTAATTGTTTAAATATTCTATTTTTTTTTTTTTTTTACTCTTTAAAAAGCATCCAATACTTTTATATATTATACCTTATTAACACCCATTTATGATTTAAGTACAAAGAGAAAGTTATTTAGATTTGAAAATGATTATGAAAATTTTCCTATTTATTACTTATTGAAATAATTTATTTATTTATTGTTTTTTTTATAGTGAAAATTTTGCTATTTAAAATTCTTAATTTTAAATCATCGATATAAAATTCCTTTCCAAAGTATTTTTATTATTAGGAAAGATTTTTCTTTTTAAAATTCCTTTCCAAATTCTCAATTTAAAATTCTTTCCAAATTAAGTAAGACATTTTACCTCAATTAAAACTTTCAATTCAAACTTATTCAATCGTTTTCAAACTAACTTGCTTTTACTCAACTCTTTCCAGACTTGTCTCTAATAGTTCGATTAATTAAAAGGCAACCTCAAATCTTTAATCAAGAGTAAGTTGTGACGTATTCAATTATTTCATCATGTTATGCATCTAAGGACTTAATTCTAACAATTGGTGGTGTCTCAATTGTGATGTGTTCTTTGGACACACATAGCACACACTTCGATCATAATTTCTAATTGCTCCAACCTTCTAGCTAAAGTTGAGATCTTTGAATGATGCTCCAAATCTTAAGTTTTATTATAAATTCCTCATCTACTAAACGATTGTGCAGGATTTTGAGTTCTTATCGGTTCTCCCTTTTCAACGTGTTGGGTCCTATGTGCAGAGAAAAACTTCTGAAGAGATGTCTCCTACATGGTAATGGTTTGCTCTTGAAACTTCAAGCATATTTCATCAATCTCTTTGATATGTGTGTACAGATTCTCTCCTTCACGGCCTCAAAATAATGGTAGCAGTGACACCAACTGTGAACAAATTGTGAAATGTTCCATTTGAGTTACAAAATGATGTTCTTCAAGAACATAAATGGTGTATGCTCTTCAAGAACATAAATGATGTTCGAAACCCTTTTTTAAGTCATCAAGGACTTACTTGTAAACTTTGGCACCAAAGCACAGATAAGAAGGTCTTATTTGATCCAAAATTCTTCCCTCTTCAAAATCCATTCATGATATTCTTAGCCAAGCATGGAAATTATGACACCAGGTTAATTTGATTCAATTTAAATTTTTAATCCAATGTATTTATCCCATAAGTCCTTTCCACAAGCTTGACAAATATTAACACAAGTGGGAATTATCTTGCACAGGCAAGAGCTGTTGAATTGTTAAAAATCATATAGTCACAAGATCCTTTAGTTCCTCTCTAAACATTGAGACTCTACACTCTGGGATTGTTCTAGAACTGTAGATTTAGCTAAGGACTTCTTCCAGCTTGGGAAGAGTCTGCAGCTTAACAGTGGATGGTTCAGAGTCTGCAGCTTAATATTGTACTAGTTCAAGCCTGTAGGGCAGCAGGAATTTACCAGATCCTGTTATGTTACCATATATAGAGAATGGGATCCCAGTCAACACCCATCCTTGGGTTTCCTGTAATTAGCAGATCAGCAAAATAATGAAGAAAGATGTGCATCATCTTTCAGTGTCTTTCTTCTGAGAGCCCTTTAGCCCATTAACACATTGTTTCATCAAATATATACTGCCATCAGTGTTGGTGGCGAAATTTTCCTGCCACAGTAATTGTCAATCAGCAACGAAATCTCGATCAACGCATAGTATCAGTCCTTCCTCCTTCCTGCAAGAAGGCGTCCGGATGGGATGTCCGGACGCACCCTCAGATGGTTTTGTTAGCCATGGTTCAAGAGATCAAGCTTTCAGGTTGGTTTTCAGGGAAAAAACCTTACCTTCCTCTTTGTGTGAAGCCTCTTTTATATAGTGTCAGAAAGTATGGCACCGCTTGGCTAGTGGGTCCCATTGTCATGATTGTGGCCCATAGGCAAAGCAATCATGACATTTCTGGTGTCAGAAGGCGATTGTCAGGAAGGTATTTAGGCGGTGGACGTCGCCGCACTTTATGACTTTTTAAATATCGGGAGTGTGTTAGGAAACCTGAGAAGATTTGGGAATGTCTTGTCGAATGTATCTTGCATTAATGATGAGTGACAGTTCAGTGGACTTGGTCGTCAGTGTTGTCAGAGTTATCTTCTTGATATGCGGGCGGAAGTGGATCTGGTGATTCTGCGAATATCCAACGAGCTATGCTGTTCGGGTATGCTGTCACTAGAGTAGCCGGACATGTCTATCCGGGGAAGTTGAATCGTCTTCCTTCTCTATCCGGTGGGAGATGCCGGATGTGATATACCTGGAGAAGGCGGAACGTCGTCTAGATCCGGGGAAGTTGAATCGTCTTCCCTTTCCCATCCGGTGGAAGGTGCCGGATGAGATATACTTGGAGAAGGTGAAACGTCGCCCAGATCCGGATATGAGATATCCAGCTAAGGTGGAATGTTAGCCGGATATAATGGCGGCTGCGAGACATCCCGGGTGGAATGAGCGATGATTCCCCCGTCCGGGTGGAACTAGTTGTGCTACGTGTCGCAGGGGGATCGTCCGCGTGGCTAAAAGAGAGAGAGACACGTGGCACTTTTAGTGGGGATCCCACAGTGCCCCCTTTTATACCGTCTGTCGGGCTTCGTAGAAAAGGCGGGATAAAAATGTTACCTTTCACAATTTCTCTTTTATTTGAACGATGATGACACGTGGCGCTTTCTCGTTTGCGGGAGCTGGTGAGGCGCGCTGACTTTTGAAAATTGTGTCAGACGGTATGTCACTTCAGAACTTGGTGCCATTATGTTTCCTACCGTTTGGGGGGGTTTTTCGAGGCGTTGCTTTCATAAGTAGGGGCCCAGGACCATTTGTCGATACTTTTCATTCCCTTTCCAGACTCTTGAGTGCTCCCAGAAATTCTTTAGAACAAGCTTGAAGACGTGATAACTTGTTTTCCAACTTTTTCCAGAAATCTTTGCGAGGTTTGCTATTCCACACTTCTCTTCTCTTTCACTTTGTTGCTTGCGATGTTGCTTGTTTGTCCTTTTGAGGGGATAGATTGGGTTGGTAGAAGCGAATGATATATGTTGGTTTTTGTTAGGGTTTGAGGTTTGAAGAGGTCAGTGTTGCGCTGGAGGTTGACAAAGGGTTTCCAATGTATTTTGAGGGTTATTCATAGGTTTCTTTGAATGTGATGTTGTTGAGAAAATGGCTTTTCTGGCGGGACTGAGTGGTGTCAGTATAGTCTTCGAGTTAGGGTTTTTGGGTTTAGGGTTTTTGGAATGCGACACGCTTGGAATGCGCTTTGACTGTCATTTTTCCTGTAATGCAGGTTTCACGTAATTCACGATGTCTTCAAAGAAGGGAAATGTGGCAACTGGTCCAACCAAGCAAGGTAGTTCAAGCGGGCGAGTTAACCCTACTGATCTCCTAAACGAGAAGGAGTTTCGAGACTGTTTCAGTATTCCAAACGAAGTATCCGTCCGTCTGTTAGAGGGTGATGCCGTGTCGACTGACAAATCGGAGGATAATTCCATTTGCTTCTCCAAGGAGTAGTTTAACGCGGGTCTTCGCTTTCCGCTTCCTTCACTCTTCAAGCAGTTCCACCCCAATATTATTCGGGTGTTGATGGGTTGCAGCATCCTGGATATGTTGTTTAACCTGGATTTGTCCTTGTTGGAGGTACTGTTTGTTTACTCCATCAAGAAGGGAAAAAACGATATCTACAGTTTTGTTGCCAGTTTTCCATCACTTCAGCTGGTGACCGGCCTTCCTGATTGTTGAGGGTGCATGGACGGGTTCGTCAGCACATCCGGACAAGAAATTTACTCCCAATCGATCGCTGAAGCACCCAAGTAAGAATAAGTTGTCTCTTGCTTTTTGTAGTTGCGAGCTTCATAAGATGATTAATCGGTTTTATTTTCTTGGGCGCGGGCAGAGAAAGAAGGAGGAAGCTGGTGGAGTGGGTAGAAAAAGCCTCATTCAACCGTTTGAACAAGATGTTTGAGATTACGGCGGATGAGAGAAATTGGGAAACACTTCTCTCCGCGCAGAATCTTTGTTCAATTACTCGGGAGCCTCAGCCGTATGTACTCAATATCCTCCCCAGGCGGCTTCCCAAAGAGGTGGTGGCTGGAGAACATTTCGTTCTCAAAGACCTTCCTTTCTACGCGGAAGCGCGCGAGGCGGACGCCCAGGCTCGCCAGGCACTTCTTAGCGACCGGGAGGAAAGGAAGCAGGAAGGAACTTTACGGAAGGCCCCCGGCGATAAACGCCCTGCGTCCTCTTCTCCTGCTGGCGCCCCAGCAAAAAAGAAGAAGAAGAAGACTCTGAATAAGGGAAAATAAAAATAAAGGTCCCAACTCCTCCGAAGGAGTTTGTACCACCCCCTATAGCTTATGAAAAGGAAGTAACAATAAGAAAGCCAGAAAACCCCCTCCCGCCTTCTATTTCAAGCGGCTCCGGTCACCTTGCGGGCCTAAACCATTCGGGGCCTTCATTGGCATCGGATGCTCGGATGGCACTTCTGGCTGAGAAAGCGGCCTCCGTGTGCCAGTCTGGCTCTCCTCATCCGGATGAGGACGCAATTGGAGCCTCTTGTGGTGAAACGTTGCCTTCCCTGGCGCCTCCAATGGAAGAAACAGTTCCTGAAGACCAAGGTTTGCCCCCTGGTGAACCAAGTCCCCGCGCTCTTGTACCGATGAAGAAGGCATCCGCAGGGAGGTTTCAACCGGCTTACGACCTGACGTCTGGACTCAGCGGAAGGCTTTAGGGTCGTCTTGGGGAAACCATTGAGGTCAGTTGCTCATCCGCCCAGGAGGTTCATCCGGCGGAGACCGAGACAGTGATGGCAGAAAGAAGTCCAACTGATCCGGTTCCGGTTATGGAGGAGGGTTCGCCCGAAGAGACCCATCCGGAAATCCAATCAGCCGCGATCGTTGAAGGTCCGGTTCTTAGGGATGAGCCTCACCATAACGTCCCGTCAAAGGGGCGTCCGGTTGATGATGCAACTTGCACCTCCGCCAGCTTTTGCAGCAGCTATGCGGAGTTGCAAGAGATGCTGAAACAAATTCCCTCTGGCTTAGAGGTTACTTTGCCTTCAATAAAGATGTTCGAAGCGGCGGAAATGGTATAGCTCATCTCTCCTGAGTTTTGGTTTCATATTGATGTGTCCTTCATATGGCTGGTATTGAATTGATTGTTTGTGGGTTTTTTCTGCAGCTGGTGAGCAGTATTCGCGGTATGGTTCAACATCGCGATCTCTTTACTGACTTGCTGCGGACTACTGATCATATGAAAGCCTTCGTCTCCCAACGCATGAGCAATGAAGATGAATTGCGCTCAAGATTGGAGCAGGCTGAATCCAGTCTATTCGCCGCCTGGAGGGCTTCTGAAGAGACTGCTGAGGCCTTGAAGAAGTCCTAGGACGATAATGAAGCTCTCCGGTTGGAGCTAGCAGAGGTAAAGAGCCTTGAGGAAGCTACAGACGCCTGCCTGCACGAGGCGGAGGATGAGGAGGCCCAGCTAAGGAGGGAGGTGAGACAGTCCTGGACGGAAGCGGCAATTGAGAAAAAGCAAAGAGAAGACTTGCAGTTGCATTTATTAACGCAAAAAGAAGAGTTGGAGGCTGAGTTTGCTGCGCAAAGGGAGGAACTCGAGGCTGAGTTTACTGCGCAAAGGGAGGAACTCGAGGCGGATTATCAGAAGCAGGTAGACGAGATGTACTTTTTTTGCTACCGTTGCTGCATGAAGAAACACGGTATCAAGCGGGATGTTCCCTTGATTCCTCCGGGTGAGGAGGAAAAGTTGCGCCGCAAGCCTTCCCAATGAGAACTTTTCTTTTTATAACTTTTACTGCTACTTCATTTTGTATCTGTAGTCCGGATGTCTTTTGTATAACATTTCACAATTATTAATGAAATATACTTATTCACATTGTCTTCCCATTTTTCTTTTATTGATAATATTGCTTCAAGTTGGCTGCATTCCAATGATGAAGTAGAGGGGCTCCACTTAAGGTTTGCAAATGGTATGATCCATTTTCGTTGGCTTTTGACACCATATAAGGACCTTCCCAATTGGCTTGAAGTTTTCCGGCTCCTTTCTCAGCCGTGTTTTCAAAAACTTTTCTAAGTACTAATGAACCTTTCTTGAAAATTCGAGGTCGCACCTTCCTGTTGTAGTACGCAGCCGCCTTTTGTTGATATGCGGCCATCCGGATGGATGCTGCCTCTCTAGCCTCATCTGCCCAATCCAAGTGCCTTGCAAGCTCGTCGTCTTCATTTCTTTGGCCTTGGATAACAGTCCGGGCTGTTGGCATACCCACTTCAGTTGGGATGACAGCATCTGTTCCGTATGCAAGGGCAAATGGGGTATTTCCTGTTGGCCTTCCGGGTGTGGTACGGTAGGCCCATAGGACGCCGGGTAGCTCTTCTACCCACTTTTCTTTGGCTTTTTCCAACCGTTTTTTCAACGCATTCAGTAAGGTTTTATTGGTTGCTTTCGCTTGACCGTTGCTCTGAGGGTATCACAGCGTGGAATACAAATTTTTGATGTGAAGTTCTGCACAAAAACTTTTAAAGACAAAGCTATCAAACTAAGGGCCATTGTCGGTTACAATTGCCTGAGGGATTCCAAATTAGCATACTATATTTTCCCGTTCTCCGGTTGGTGTTTTGAGAAGGAGTCCAACCCCTGATCCGGACGAGCGGGAGGCTCCATCAACATACAGAGACCACCAATTATCTGGAGTTGATTCTTTATCCGGTGTGCTTGCTTCGGGCAATTCTGTTATAAAATCTGCCATGACTTGCCCTTTCAGAGATAATCTGGGTTGATATCCTATTCCATATTCGCTCAACTCTATCGCCCATCGCAGCATCCTACCTGTTATGTCGGGTTTATGAAGGATATTCCTGAGAGGTTGATTGGTGAGAACGGTTATGGGATGAGCTTGGAAATAGGGAAGCAGTTTCTGAGCAGCCGTGCACAGCGCTAGAGCAGTCTGCTCCATCCTTGAATATCTTCTTTCTGCGTCGGCAAGCGCTTTGTTGATGAAATATACGGGTTTTTGCTCTCGAGGTGACAAGGAACGGAGCAAGACTGCGTGATTACTACCCAAAAAGTGCTATTTTACACCATTAAGTCATTATGTTTTAAGCACTTTTGTGTAGTAATTCTCCATCTTTATTCCAATTGGCATGTTAAGGACCTAGCAATGACTTTTAATCATATTTGTGGCTAGTTTTAGTGTTTTGACAGCTTTTTGGATCATTAAGACAAGCCAACCAAAGGAGAAAAGCAAAGAGAAACAAAGAGAAGCAAAGAGAAAAACAGAGGACAGTAGCTTTAGTCTTCTTTTGCACTTTTGGAGCACTTCCCGAAGTCCATTTTCTACATGCTATATACCATTTCAAAGCTCAGGAAGTCAAGAATCCAACGCTTCAAACCGTGTACGATTTGGAGCTGAAACGAGGAAGATATGTCCTTTGGAAGGCAACTGCTCTAGGCTTGGGCGAAATTTGCACACCCCCCTCAGCTGTGCGAATGGTGTGCGAAACTCGCACACCCCCTCAGCTGTGCGAATGGTGTGCAAAACTCACACACCCCCTCAGCTGTGCGAATGGTGTGCGAAACTCGCACACCCCCTTCCAAATTTGCACACCCCATGCGTGGTGCGAATTTTCCTCTGTTTTTGCCGACTCCACTTTAGATATTTTCTTTTAGATATTTTTGTATAAATTTCCATTCTTCTCCTTGTAATCCACCAATCATAAGATTTCTTAGCTAGGAAGGTTGGAAAAACTTCTCTATTTATATTCCCTTGCATCCGTTGTAACATATATGGAGATATAGAATTATATAGATATAGAAATATATAAAGCTCTGTTTTTTCTCTCTTCTCCGGTTATTCCCCATTTCTATTTTCTTAGTAGCCAAACATCCTTGGTGGATGAAATCCCCAAGGATGAGAGGCTAAAACCTTTTAAGTTTCTCAAAGTATGGATGTTATGTGATGGCTTGGATGCAATCCCATGGAAATTTCTCGCACCCGGAAGGTAAGATAGTCGTTTTTCATTAATGGTTCATTAATGCAAAGTTTGGTTTTTATTTCCTTTGGACAACTTCCAACGGCCAATACTTGATAAGCTTTTGGATTTCTATCCATTAGTTATCTCCTACGAGCTATTGGAAGGTGAGGTTTTCAATTCCAAGTTTTGCATTAATCCGTTAGAACCAATTTCAATGGCCATTGAAAGGTGAGTTTATCACTTGGAATGACTTTGAGTTGCCAATATTTGGTAAGCTTTTAGCTTTAGACTATTAGTTATCTCTTACGAGCCATTCAAAGGAAGTCTAAGGTGAATAACCATTGATGAAATCCACTACCATCTGTTTTGCCATTTTAAAGGATTAAAACTTGATTTGCTAAATCCATACCGGTTTGGGAAGCAAGCATCACCATAGTTGCAACCCCAACGCGAGGAGCCTATCCTGAGATTTCCAATTTGCATAAGAGCCAGAGCATAGCTATCCTATCTTTGAGAAACTTGTTTTTACACCCTTTCATTTTAGTCTTTAATGTTAGCTTAAATTAGTTTAAATCTTTCTAAAACATTTACATCTTCTTTTAAAGCTAACATCGATAAGAAAATCACCTATTTTCCTAATTTGAATATCACTTGTGTTTGCAAAAACCCTTCCCAGTGAACGATCCTAGAACCACTATGCTATAGTAGCTTTGCTACTTTAGTAATATTATTTAAGGTATAAATTTTGTTGATACGCCTTTAAAGCTAAGCTACCATGAGTCGAATCACTGCGCTCACAGCCCAATCGGTAACTGCTAGATACAGGTATAGTCTTTCCCCAGGTTGCGGACTGCTCAGAATGGGGGGTTGAGAAAGATACCGCTTGATTTCCTCAAATGCATTTTGGCAGTTTTGCGCCCATCCGGATTTATTAATATCTCTGAGTGCCAGGAAGAAGGGCTTCATCTTGTCTGTGAATCGAGCTATGAAGCGTCCGAGAGCGACGAGTTTGCCAGTGAGGCGTTGTAGCTGCTTCTTGTTTGTTGGTGCAAGCATGTTGGCGACTGCTTTCACTTGATCTGGATTGATTTCGATTCCTCTTTGGGTAACCATGAACCCTAGGAACTTCCCTGAGCTTACTCCGAACGCGCATTTGGCTGGGTTAAGCTTCATGCTGTACTTTCTCAATAAATGAAAAACTTCCTGTAAGTGCTGGGTGTGTTCGTCTCGGGTTTTGCTTTTGACTACCACATCGTCAATGTACACCTCAACAATATCGCCAATTAGCGGCTTGAAAATCTTGGTCATCAACCTCTGATATGTAGCACTGGCATTCTTGAGTCCGAACGACATGACTCTATAACAGTAGAGCCCATGAGGAGTTACGAAGGAGGTTTTCTCTTCATCATCCGGAGCCATGGGGATTTGGTGGTATCCGGAGAAAGCATCTAAAAAGGATAGCCTTTCATGCCCAGAGGTTGCATCCACTATTTGATCTATTCGCGGTAGTGGAAAACTGTCTTTAGGGCACGCGTCATTGAGATTGGTGTAGTCTACGCACACCCGCCATTTTCCTCCCTTCTTTGGGACCACTACTACGTTTGCTAACCATTCTGGATACTCTACCTCCTTAATAAATCTAGCCTCCAATAATTTTTCCATTTCTTCCTGAATGACTTTCTGCCTGTCCGGATGGAATCGACGGATTTTTTGTCGAACAAGCTTGGAGGTGGCTAATACGTTGAACCGGTGAGAGGCGACGCTCGGAAGTATTCCAGGCATGTCCGAGTGGGCCTAAGCAAAAACATCTCGATTTTGTTGGAGCACTTTTTGAAGTTCAAATTTCTCAACTGGCGGCAGGAGGGTACTAACGTACGTGAAGTGTTCACCTTCTTTTGATATCCGGACAGCTTCCAACGGATCTGCTACAGGGGGATCTTTTTCTCCCGAGTGCCGTAACTGCTATTGGTCAAAAGCAGTTGCTCCTTTGGAGGAATGTTCGCAGTTGGTACTGGATCCGGCTTCGTGAGCGATCTGATAACATTCTCGAGCAGCAAGCTAGCTTCCGTAAAGATTAATTTGCCCATCTCGGGTAATGAAGCTGACCCTTTGATGATAAGTGGATGGAATGACTTTCATTCCGTGTAACCATGTACGTCCTAAGATGGCATTGAAAGGGGATAAATCCTCAACCATAGAAAACAGAACGTTTAGGATGACTGGCCCAGCATGAACCGGCAGTATTACATCTCCGAGCGAGGTTGTGGAAGAACCATTAAATCCGGACAGGGTTCTTCCGGGATTTTCTAAGCTGGAGGGTTCGAAGCCCATTCGTTTAATGACTGCCACCTGCAACAAGTCCGCGGAGCTACCTGGGTCGATCAGGATTCTTTTCACGTCGTAGTCTCCCACCTCTATTGTTAGGACGAGAGCATCTCGGTACGGTTGCAGCACTTGGGTTGGATCTATAGCGGGGAAGACAATGGTTCCATCTATGGGATGGGTGCTCCCATTGGCTAATCCTGGTTTGATGGAGCTCACGTGTTCCCGAACCGTAGCTGCTCGCCGCAGCAGCCTCTGTCTTTTCCTTTTGGAACTGTACTCGTCATCCAAGGGTCCTCCGTATATGTAGTTGATCATTGCCCTAACAGGAGCTACTGGGGCGCGTGGGCCTCGACTACGGGAAGATTCTTCACCTTGAGGAATTGTTCAGATGTACTGTTTCAAGTGTCCTGCCTTCAGGAGATCCTCCACCATGTAACGGAGGCTTATGCATGCTTCAATCGTGTGCCCGTGATCTTTGTGGTATTCACATCTTTTATTGCGGTCCCTTTCTGAGGGGTTAGATCGTATTGGCACTGGCCATCTGAATCCGGGTAGATTGTGGATTATAAGAAGCAGTTTTTCGTATGACTTGGTGAGAGGTGTTTGAACGAGTGGTGGTCGCCGCTCGTCTTGCCTCCGGTTGGATGTCCCAGAATGGCTGGGTGTTTTGAAGCTTATGGTGGCTTCGTTTTTAGTGGCTTGGCCAGTTACCAGGACCTGCTGTGCAGCGTCACGGATGTCGTCCTCTGACATGGAGTATTTATTCGTACGCCGGAATAACTCGTCCATGGTTGTGGGAGGTTTTTTAGCGAGGGACTCGAAGAAGGGGGTTCCTAAGCATATGCTCCGCTTAAAATTTTGGAGGATTGCGTCCATGCTGTACGATTCGACTTGTAGAACAGCTTGTCTGAATCGCTTAACGAACTCTCTCAAAGTTTCATTTTCTTGCATTTTGAGGTTCTGCAGGGTGCTGATATTCTGCTTATGTCTGGCTGAGCATAAGTATTGCCCCACGAAGACCTCGGACAAATCCCGAAAATTGTCGATCGAGTTTACGGGCAGTCGGTGGAACCATGAAAGAGCCTGTCCTTTCAAACTGGCTAGGAAAACCTTGTACAACAGCATATCATTCCCCATATCAAGGGTCATGAGCTGCCGGTAATGCATTATATGATCAAAGGGATCGCTGGATCTGTCATATGTGGAGAATTTCGGGATAATGAACCCTCGCGGGGGTTCATATTTAACGATACGAGAGTTGAAAGGTGTGGAGAGCATGTCATCTAGGCGCCTGCTAATAGAGCCCAGAGGGGCTGTACGCGAGGAAAGTTTGCCACCCTGCACCACTAGGGGGTGGGCAACACGTCTTTATAGAATAGGTGAGCTCGAGGGCTCGGAGTATGCATCTAGTGGTATGGCGACATGAGGCCTGTTTTTGTAGGGTATTTGGGGTCCCAGACGCGCGTACATGGCGTTAGATATTTGGGGCCTCCTCTTACGTCGTGATTTGGATGAGACTCGAGTAGAGCCTGAACTTTCGTCTCGTCGGACATGGTGAGCATGCACTGGGGTTTGACTAGGCCCTGCTTCCTACGGCCCAAGGGTTAGGCTTGCTTCTCAGGGGAGTGGAACTTCCTGGCTATGGCAGGGGTCCTGCCCCCGTTGATAGTGCTGAGTTTGAGGAGAGCTTCGAATCCTCAAGACACTATTTTCTTCCCTGAGTTTCCTTGTTTCTTGGAGCAGAATTTGCATCTGCCGTTCGTTCTCTCGTTGTCGTCTTTCCATGGCGTCCCGCCACTCGGAGTGACTTTTGACACCTTTGGCTGAAGCACGACTCCTTGAGGGTGAAACCATCTTTACAATTGGAAGATATAAGATTTACTGAAAGAGAAGTCGGTTCCCACAAACGACGCCAGTGTTGGTGGCGAAATTTCCCTGCTACAGTAATTGTCAATCAGCAACGAAATCTCGATCAACGCATAGTATCAGTCCTTCCTCCTTCCTGCAAGAAGGCGTCCGGATGGGATGTCCGGACGCACCCTCCGATGGTTTTGTTAGCCATGGCTCAAGAGATCAAGCTTTCAGGTTGGTTTTTAGGGAAAAAACCTTACCTTCCTCTTTGTGTGAAGCCTCTTTTATATAGTGTCAGAAAGTATGACATCGCTTGGCTAGTGGGTCCCATTGTCATGATTGTGGCCCATAGGCAAAGCAATCATGACATTTCTGGTGTCAGAAGGCGGTTGTCAGGAAGGTATTTAGGCGGTGGACGTCACCGCACTTTATGACTTTTTAAATATCGGGAGTGTGTCAGGAAACCTGAGAAGATTTGGAAATGTCTTGTCGAATGTATCTTGCATTAATGATGAGTGACAGTTCAGTGGACTTGGTCGTTAGTGTTGTCAGAGTTATCTTCTTGATATGCGGGCGGAAGTGGATCCGGTGATTCTGCGAATATCCAACGAGCTATGCTGTCCGGGTATGCTGTCACTAGAGTAGCTGGACATGTCTATCCGGGGAAGTTGAATCGTCTTCCTTCTCTATCCGGTGGGAGATGCCGGATGTGATATACCTGGAGAAGGCGAAACATCGTCTAGATCCGGGGAAGTTGAATCGTCTTCCCTTTCCCATCCGGTGGAAGGTGCCGAATGAGATATACTTGGAGAAGGTGAAACGTCACCCAGATCCGGATATGAGATATCCGGCTAAGGTGGAATGTCAGCCGGATATAATGGCGGCTGCGAGACATCCCGGGTGGAACTAGCTGTGCTACGTGTCTAGGGGGATCGTCCGCGTGGCAAAAAGAGAGAGAGACACGTAGCACTTTTAGTGGGGATCCCACAATCAGGATGTTGAAATGCAATCTAATACTTATTGAGAAAGATACTGATATCCTTTTACACCCCTAAGGTTTAGAAATGCAAGTCTTCTCTGAACTTCGGGTATAGAAAGTGGAAGCATCAAGGATGTCTAAACGAGCGTTAAAACCAAGTATGACAACTTGCAAGAAAAATTAAACCACCGACACTAGAAACACTTGTGATATTCGATCAGAAGAAAAGACTGGACTACAATAATGCACGTGGCATAGAGAAATTATAGCAAAATCCAACTCTTGTTATGATGAAAGCATTTCTCCATTAACATGAGCCCTGAAAAAGAAACTAAGGGCCTGTTTGGTTACTGTTTTTGAAAACCGTTCTGAAAAACAGTTTTTGAGAATAGTTTTTAAGAACAGTTTTTGGTGTTTTTTAAAAAAAAATTGTGTTTGGGAATTGAATTTTGAAAAACAGTTTTTGTTCTCAAAAACAAAAAAACATGTTTGGTTGAGTTAATAAAAAAAAAATTAGAACATATAAAACAAAAAACACATTTGAAAGATGTTTTTTTTTCTTTTCTAATTAATAAAATATTTTCTTCAAGTAATTTATATTATAAATTTATAAATAATTTTTAGATATATAGTTCATTTAAATTAAAAAATTATTTATTTTATTAATTTTAAAATAAAAATATTTTTTATATTTTTTTAAAATAAATCAAACATAATAAAATCATTTTTATTAATATTTTTTTATTTAATCTTTAACTTTATTAAAAATTATAGCATATTCTATGTTGAGATAAAATTGTTCTTGTGATTTGTTAATTTTTTTTTTTATCTCTACTAAATCTAAAATTCAAAATGCCACCCTCTTCTCTCACTCGGGCATCAAGAAGCCCTTTTCTGAAGTTGCCCTCCAGCCGGGAAAATCCCTAAATCAAGAAGCCCTTTTCTGAAGTTGCCCTCCAGTCGGGAAAATCCCTAAAAAGGCCCTTCTCTCACTCTGCCACTCTCAATCCTCGCAGGTACTAATCTAATAGTGTTATTATTATTTTTTTTCAACCTCCATTTGATTCCCAAGAAAATCCATGCCCCATTCAATTTCCGGGAAAATTCATCCTCGTTTGATTTCCGAGAAAATCCGTGCAAAACCCCCAAGGAAAACCAAAAAAATTGATTTTCTTTTGCTCCCTGTGTTTTCTGGATCCGTTTTAGGGGTCTCTTTGCTATTGTGCCATTGGATTTAAATTTCACGAACCCTGAATCAAAACTGAGAAACGGGAAAAATCAAGAAGAGGCGATGCGACTGTGCTGGAGAAGAGATGAGAACGGGAAGAAAAAAAAAACACGAAGAACATATGGTTTTTTTGTTGTTTAATTTTGTTCTGTAAACAGTAAAAAAACGGGGAAAACAACATTTTGTTGTTCTCTAAACAGTGCCATTTTGAGAACACGGGGAACAACAAAAACAAAAACAACTCTTTCAATCAAACGAGTTTTTGGTGTTTTTTGTTTTCAAGAACAGAAAACAGTTCCTGAAAACACTAAACAAACAGGCCCTAAATCTATGAGAAGAAACACATACATCTAGATTCTTATTTTGAAACGTGAATATAAATATAACAAAGAGAATAATCACTTTAGCTTTTCTAATTTTTTTTTTCTTTATATATCTTTTTTCTTTATTCCATTCTCACAATGTGATACTTCGCTTGATGTGGTTGAAATGAAAATTCTTGATTTTTACATTTGGAACTTTATTCCAAGGTACAATATCTGTTTGTGTTAATTTAGTGTTCATGCGGATATGCATTGATCTATTTTTTGTTTGAAAAATTAAAAATACTAATAACTTGTATATAAAATATAAAAACTCTTAAATAAATGAAATTATCTTTTATTCTTTTTAAAAACCAAGGTTCTTGGATTTTTTATTAGATTTATTATTAGTTTTTATTTTTAAAAATAGAAAATAAGAAATGTATTAAAACCAGGCCTTATTTAAAAATGATGTATATATTTTTTTTCTTTATTTGATTTCTATAATATGATACTTTCCTAGAGTTCATCAACAAATGGATTTTGCATTCATTCTATAATCTTACCACTCTTTAATGTTTTGGAAAACATGTGCTTCACTAAAAATAACCTTTACCCTACTCTTCAATATTGGCTAATCTTATACTTACCTTTTTCTTTAATTAATTTAAGTTTAATAATTTCTCGTGTCATGGACGTCATTTAAGGAAATACAACTTTTTTTTTTTTTTCTTTTGTCACAAAGTATTTTTAATTAAAAATTCTTTAAATAAATTAAATTTAAAATCTTATCGGAAGGTAAAAAACATTTCAATTTACATTAACCTTTTTTTTTTCCAAATAATTTATATCAAATTGAGGTGGTAATATCCTCTTGGTTGTTTCTTGAAGTGGTAATGGATGTCCTTTCTCCGCCCAAGCATAAAGTTGGTCTACTTTCATGTTTTACTGTACATTGAGTGTTAAAGCATGGTATCAAGTGCTCAAGCTGTGTAGAGAAAATGGGGCCCGGTTACTCTCTCTCTCTCTCTCTCTCTCTCTCTCTATATATATATATATATATATATATGGTGACCGGTGTAACACTTCATCTATTTCTTGTAGACGTGCTTACTAGAGGAGTTGAGTTAAAGATCTAATTTTCATTTAAAGAAAGTCTACCATGTTTCTCACCTCACTACTAATCTAATTAATGTTTCCAAATTCTATAGTGATAATAACATCTTTTTTAGTTTCATCCAAAGTTCTTCTTGTCAAAGATCCGGTCTCAAGAAAAGTTTTTCTTCAAGGATAACTTAAGAATGAATTACATGAATTCCCTCTTTTGACTGACGATGCCCTTACAGTCTTCTACACTCTTACAACGTCAAACACCACCTCTAGCCTCTGGCATTCCAAGTTTAGTCATCTAGCTGATGATATTCTGACTAAGATGGTGTTTGTTTTTTTGGCTTTTTGCTGAAAACCATTTAGTTTTAGAATTTAGGTTGTTTGTTTTTTTACTTTTTCATGACTTATTATAAACTTTTTACTAAATAGAAAAAGCCAAAATATGTGGCTTTTTCTAAATAAAAAAAATAACACAATGATTTTTTTTACTTTTTAATACTTAATAGAAATAAAATACTACAAAAACAAACAGTCTAATATTTAATACTATTAAGTATTAAGGTTCTATTTAGAATTAAGTAAAAAAACAAACACCACCTAAAGCTCTTAATTATTGTAATATTGCTTATCAAAGAAACAAACATGATGTTTGTTTTGCTTGTCCAGTTGCAAAGAGTCACAAATTACCCTTTTCTTAGTCAAATTCTAAAGTTTCTCATCCTCTTGCTTTAATTCACACTGATCTATGGGGACCTGCCCCAACTCCATCTACAACTGGTCGTTGATATTTTCTTCTATTTATTGATGACTTTCCCCGATTTTCTTGGATATATTCTCTACATACAAAAGATCAAGCCTTATTGGCCTTCATCAAATTTAAAACAATGGTTGAAAATCAATTTTCTTTTGTATCATCTTCAGTTTAGAGCGGGTATCTTCTTCAGTTGAAAAGGCGCGTCCATCTAGCAATTGCGGTGGCCCCGGTGACGCGAGGCTTCAACATTGTAGCCCAGATGGTACCATGAGGGCAACCACAAAGACCTTAGTGTTGAAGCCTCGCGTCACCGGGGCCACCGCAGTTGCCAGATGGACGCGCCTTTTCAACTGAAGATGATACTCGCTCTAATCAACCTGCAAAAGATCTTAGTCTTGAGTTCGAATCCTGGGGAGGCCACTTTGGGTGGCTTTGGCACTAGAGCCAAAAATCTCGGGCCCCGCATTGGCTCAGCCTAGACATCGAGATACAAATGTACAACAGGAGAGTCTCCCAAAATCTGCAGCCGTGTGCATGGAAGACTTGATGGGTGGTGAAGAGATCCTTTGGGCGCCGTGTAAAACCTCTTTCTTATTTTCTATGGCAACCGTCTATGTCGTTACATGGCCCTTGCATGTTTGTGTGTGGAGAATAAAAACTCCCCCAAGATGCGTGGCTACCCATGATGGACGCGTGGGTTGAAAAACCTCCCAAGGAAAGTGGTTCAAGTGGTTCGTGGTGTGGATGCCTTTGGGAAAAATCTCCAGCCTACTATGTGCATGGTTGTTTTTGTTTTTTTTTTTTTCATTATGCTTGTTCGTTGGTTTTTCTATGGAAAAGTCTTTGAATTCTATATGGAAATTGGTATTTGAATTTATGCACATGACCAATAAAAAAATTATATTAAAAACTTTCGAAAAAAAAATAGCTTACCAAAACAATACATGGCATTAAAAAATTATTTTTAAAAACTTCAAAAATACAAATAAATAAATAACTTGCCAAGATTTAATACATGAAACTAAAAAAATTATATTAAAAACATTTTTAAAGAATTAACTTACCAAAATTTTATTTACATACATACCATTAAAAATTTTATATTAGAAACACTTTTAAAAAAACTTATCAAGATTTTACTTGCATACATACCACTAAAAATTTTATATTGAAACATTTCAAAAAATTAACTTATCAAAATTCTATTTACGCACACAACATTAAAAAATTATATTAAAAATACTTTTAAAAAATAACTTACTAAAATTCTATTTATGGACATATCACTAAAAATTTTATATTAAAACACATTAGAAAAAGTTAACTTACCAAAACTCTATTTACATACATGACCTTATAAATATTATATTGAAACATTTTAAAAAATTAACTTACCAAAACTCTATTTACATACATCACATTATAAATATTATATTAAAACATTTAAAAAAAAAAAAACTAACTTATCTGAACTTCTAGTAAACTAAATATGCATCTAAATTAACTAATCTAAAGTGCCCCTTAACTAAAATGAACTAGAAAATTCATAAAATGCACCCATGTGAACTAAATTAAGAGAACTAAGCTAAAGTGCAACTAAGTGAGCTAGAATGAGCTGAAGTCTTGCTAAGTAAGCTGAACCTAAGGGGCACCTAAGTAAACTAAACCTAAGAAATGCATCTAAGTGAACTAAACCTAAAAATGCAGCTAAGTGTACTAAATAAGGTGCAACTAAGATCTTAAATGGGATCCACAAAAATCCCTCGACAAAGAAACTCCAAATGTGGCTAAAAAATAATACCAATCAAGTGACAATGGACCACCATAGGACGATTACAAGGCAATGAGAAGTAAAGGAGAACACATAGAGTAACGTGTGCTACTGAGACAAAATAGAGGGTCTACAGTAAGATTGATGAGTTGTTCACAATTGATTCATGAACTTAGGTAATCTATAGTGCATTAACTCCTAATTACAGGGATGACTTGGGTTGGTCATTGGGATGAGTTTCCCATGTTGGGATTGAGTCTCTAAAAAGAAGACATGATGTAACAAAGTTAGACTTAATCATCCTCTTGCTATCCTTTCTGTGTATTGACATTGATTTGAGCATTCAATCCATGTTTCTAACTTATGGCTATGATACCAATTGTAGAGAATCCTGAATCTCTCCATTCCCTATACCTGAATCACATTAGGTACATGTGAATCGTCCTAAGCTTTCTCTAAATACTATGCACAGTGGAAACATGCAAATAAAAACTTTACTAGGATTTAGATATTATCTTTAGTGTGCTTGCCTCATATTTAGACGATCCCAAATCCATTCTTTTCGATGTAGATGAAGATTGAATCCTCCAAAAGTCTTGTAGACCCAAGATCTTCTGCTTGATGGCTCTCCCTTAATCTTGGCACAAAATTGGTGGGAGAGTTAAGGAGGGTGGAGGTTATGACTCTTTCTTCTCTTTGGATGGTGGAAGATGACTAACTTTAAAACCCTAACCCATAAATGGGTATTTATGATTAATCTAGCCCAAAATGAGTCGTAATTGATTAATTAACCTAATAGGATCATCTAACTCACCAATTAGCCCAATCTAAAGACTTTTCTCACTAACCCCTATGCAACCTTGCATAATTACCAAAAAGCTCTTATGCATATAAGTGAACTAAGAGCCAACCCGACCCTCGTAAATCATGTCATTAAGGTATATGAACTCAAGTGGGGGCTATTGGAACCCATGGGATAGTATTGGCTCCCTTAGAATCTAATTCTAAAGTTGTACTATAGAGAATCAATTACACTCTAGTACCTTATGTAAATAATGATGAGACACTAAGTGCTTGGGTCTGTGGTCTGTTATTCATTGTGTATAGTCTTGCCATGAATTGGTGTCACTAGTGTAACCAGGTGAAGTTGTTGGCCTTTCAAGACTACCTCTACTATGCTTGAGTTACATATCCTTCCATTATGTGCTCAATTAACATAGCTTATGTCAAGTTGATCCACTTAGGGAACTACTATGACCATAGTTTACATAAATATACCTTCTTAAGATCACCCAAGAGGATACTTTGTCTCAACACTACAAGAAAAAAGAGATATGATGACATTTATAATGAGTCACTATAAACATAGGGTGTCGCTACAACATAGCGTCACCTTATCCACTGACACCATAGAGGGTACCAATTGGTGACATATTTGGAAGCGACACCAAAGCAGATAAATGGTGACACATTCAGAAGTGACACCATATATTTTAGTTATACTTAATTTGATATAGCGTTGCATGAGATATATAAGGTGCCATATTAAATGCATCACTTTTTAGTTATGGTGTCATGTTAAATGCATCACCTTTGAGCTATGGTGTCATATCATTGTAAATGATTATGGAAGATATGGTTGTTTTTTATTAATTAGCCTATTGATTTTTGTAATGCTTATTAACAAATAAGATCAACTTGTGTATATTTTGTCCATAAATATAATAATCATATCACATTTAACTTATATTTCGTAATGCTTATGGATTAACCTGTAATACATTACATCATCCAATGATATCTGTATATCAAATGTTTACAAAATGATAGTACATCAAACCCACCGAAACTAAAAATGAAAAGTGGATACATATTAAAATATGATTTAGAAATGTTAAGCATTCCAACATTCATGTATACCTGCATTTCATATGCATAAAACCGGCTAATCATAAAATGACACAAGAGTTGCATCCAAAAACCCAAAATTCTCAATACCAAATAAAGTAACATTGATGTCCTATAATGTATGGCATAAGAGTCACATCTAAAAACCCAAAATGTTGTTGTTTCTTTCTCCTTTCTTTTTATTCTTCATAATGTCTTCCCAAGAGTGTATACCTGCATTTCATACTTTAATGAGATTTAGAGTTTTATTGAAAATAAAAATTAATTGATGTTATAAAAAATAAACAAATCTAAGTACTAATGTTTTCTTTTTTCTTTTTCCCATTTTGATATAAAAATAGTTTGTAAATAATGAGTAATGTTATACAATACTAATGGAAAATTCATATAACAACTAAGGGACTCACCATGCATGATCATGATTTATCAATATGATTCATGATTAGTTATAACACAAAAGAAGTTAATTCTCCTCTAATTTCATCAAATTCTACCTGAGAATATGTTTTTTTTTTTTTTATCATAAAACTGAAATCAAATGAGAATAACATTAATATCATAATAATTGGAAGTATGAAATTAAGTACAATTCATTAAATAAGTAAAACCTTTAATACAGTAATTGTAGAATCAACAATTATCTCTTTAATGAATCTCATAACAAAGCAGTCACATTTGAACTCAAATAAAAACAGTTCAAGAAAATAAAAAATAAAGCAAAACTAGAAAATAAAAATTAAATCTAAAATTTTAGAAAATAGTAATCTTCCACTTAAAATCTGCACATTTTAAATTTATTTTTTTATAATTCATTGTGCTTATAAAAATCATTTTTAACATTTAATTCTTTTTATATATTTTTTTATTTCTTGGAAGGATTTTTTTAATTTCAATATTTTTTTAATGTTCATTTTGTGAAATAACAATGTCCATTAAATTTCATCTCGATTATATAAAATAAAATTTTAGTAACAAAATATAAAAATGTTTTCAACTACTAATATGAGAGGACATGATATTATAACAAGCTTGAAGGTTGTGTATATAAGACAAAAAACCTAATTCATTATTAAAAAATGTTAAGAGAAAAATTAGTATGAGAAATAATTAAAGAACCTTTCATAAAAATTATTAATTTTTCAATCATAACTCCCATTAATATTTATTTTTTCTAATTAAAATAATTAATAAAAAATCTAGATATGAAAAATATGTTCAAATAAAAATAATAAAAGATTAAAAACATCAAAGGAAAAGATATTCAATATTTTAAATTTTACTTTTGATATTCTTTAGATCAATAAATTATCAAATATCTTTTTCAGAAAAAAAAAAAAAATGAAGAAAATGAAGAGTTTTATGGAAGGGATTGGAAAATTTTTTGTAATAAAAGGATTTTATAGAAATTTCCTAACCTTGAAAGGAAAATTTCATCATCAATCTCAAATTACTCCAAAATTTGGTCAATGCATATGAAAACAATAAGAAAATAAGACAAAAATAAAACAAAATTTTTAGAATCCTTTTAAGGGAGATGACAATATTGAGAATAATTTTCTCAAAAATTATTTTCCAAATATTACCAACCAATATCTTCATCACAACATATTATAATATTCTTAGAAAATAAACAAATTAAAGGAAATTTCATAGAAAATCAAAAGAAATTTATAAAATATCTTTTTCAAAAAAAAAAAAAAATTTATGGAAGGAAAATTTATGTAATAAAAGGATTTTATAGAAATTTTTTAACCTTGAAATGGAAATTTCATCATTAATCTCAAATTACTCTAAATTTTGGTGAACGCATATAAAAACAATAAGAAAAGAAGGTAAAAATAATGAAACAAAAGATATGGTGGAATGTTAAACCTAATTTTTACTTTCCTGCAACTCAATAAAAAAAAACATTATTTACACAATTTACATTACAAATATACCAAATCAATGAATGTAAATAAGTTGTGCTAATAAAGATTTTTGCATTAATTAAAAAAAAGAAAAAAAATGATGGATGTAAGAGATTTTGGGTTACCTGAGAGTCCACAAGGTAGAGAAGAGCAGTTGTGTGTGAACTACAGGTGTGAGAAGAGAGGTAGAAGAAAGTTATGGTTATGGGTTATGGAATGAGATTTTTTTGGATTGTGGGAATGTGGAAACAATGAGTTTTTTTTTATATACTATCATTATTCTCAAAGTGGGCTCATTTAGTTATAATATTTTAAAATTTTATTTTATATGGTGTCACTTTTTTAAAACTGACACTAAACTTAAAATTAATATCATCTATCCTAATTAAAATATTTTATATGATGTGTCACCTTTATGAATTTTCAGTCATATGGTGTCATTATTTTAAAAGTGACACCATAAATAGTGACACCATAAATTATTTTTGTTGTAGTGCAATCTCATGAGATATTATAGTGTCTCTATTGAGAAAACCTATTGTTATTGGCTTTCATCAATAGTGGGATCAGCTTTGGATCTTACTTGTAGGTCAAAACCATTACTAACTTTAGTACAAGCTCAATATTCATGCTGTATAAGGCTAGAAGCTTCAAACATGAACGTTGAAAAAGAATTAAAGCATTGCTTACAAAGGCTGGATGCCTAGATGAAAATACAAGACATCTAGATTCTTATTTTGAAATGTAAATATAAATATAACAAAGAGAATAAACACTTTGGCTCTTCTAACTTTTTTCTTTATTCCATTCTTACAATATGATACTTTGCTTGATCTGCTTGATGGAATGAAAAATCTTTCTTTTCCTTTACTCCTTTTCCTCTATTTTTTCTCTTTATTTTCTTTCTTTAACATTTTCCTTCCAATTTTCCAAGAACTAAATATTGCTGCAGTCTATTTTCTGGTTTTATGCTATATTAAGTGTTACATAATGTACCGACATGCAATAATGCAGCATATGTGGTCCATGCTTGGCTCTTCTCCCAAACCCAAAGCATGGTATCAATTCTCAATCGGTGTACAGAAAAGGGGGCTTGGTTACTCTCTCTCTCTACGGCTATATATATATATATATATGGTAATGCAAACACATCTTTCAACTATCTTGTAAACGTGCTTACTAGCTAGTAGTGATTGTTGTTCAGTTGTTTTAGGAGAAGGAAGAGTTAATTAATGGCACTTCCAGAGGAACAGGAGAAGTTAAAAGAGGAGTTGTTAAATCATGCCATGAAAGGCAAATGGGGAGTGTTTGTTGCTATGTATAAGCAAAATCCATGGGTTCGAACTGCAAAGCTCACTAGATCAGGAGAGACAGCATTGCATATAGCTGTCTTCCAAAGCACAGAGAGTACAGTTGAATCGCTAGTTACATGTGTTGATGAAGAAAACAAAGCACAGGCTGAAGAGAGCTCGGCAGCTCTAGCAATCAGCCCTCTGATTATAACAGATGATCGAGGGAATACCCCACTCCATCTAGCAGCATTACTTGGGAAAGTTGGCATGTGCATGTCAATTGCTGGAAACAATGACAAACTGGTAGGCTTTCGCAACGCTGCAGGGGAAACGCCTCTCTTCTTGGCTGCTCTCCGTGGTCAAAAAGAGGCTTTCCTTTACCTCCATAGTATATGCAACCGTGCAGGCACATCCAATTTCAACGCTAGACGGGCTGATGGCGAAACCATTCTTCATGTTGCCATCTCTGGAGAGTACTTTGGTTAGTATTAAATTTTCATATCTTTCTTTTGTTTCAATATTGTTTGCATACTATCCTTGTTTTGTGTTGTATAATGAACTCTTTCACTTCACAGATTTGGCATATCATATCATTTGTAAGTATGACCATCTTATCGGTTGTGTCAACGAGAATGGCTACACTCCGCTCCATATCCTGGCCGGAAAACCAGCTGTATTCGCAACTAGTCTTCACCTGGGCCCATTAAGCAGATTTATTTATAACTGTAAGACTCGCGTAATTAACAATAACTTAATCATTACCATGAAAAGCAACGAGTAAATTTTTCATTTCTTATTGGAGCTGGTAACTTGTATCTCTATTATATCTCCTATATTAACTTTGAGACTTTATTAATTGTGCTTACATATATTTTGCAAGGCTTACATGTGGAGAAACTCACGAATGAACGGGTCCCTGTCGATTACAAAGGAAAAATGAAGCCTGATGAGAAATATCCAGAGAACTACAAGACATGTATCAATTTTTTTCAACCATTGCCGAAAATGCTGCACAACATGATCAAAAGACCAGGTGGGTGAAAGGAGTCATTTTCTTTATACCCAAATTTAGTGTATCCAAAAAACCTACACCAGATTTAGGTGATTAAATTTTTTAGAGCCTTAATTTTGAAAATAGTATTTAAAAAGTGTTGTCATTTTAATGTAAGTTTCAAAAGAGTAATTACATTAATTTATATAAGAATTAATATTACAAAACAAATGTATCCAAACAACATGATAGTTGTATGCTTGTTCGTGCATAGTGATGGATTAATTATAGGGGCCAACCATGTATAAGGATACATAGTATGACTTTTTTACCTTACACTATGAGTATAAATTATTTTTACATGTTTTTTAAACAAATTTCACTTATATTTTTTCTTTCATATAAAGATTAAATAATTAAAATCAAATTTTAATTATAATTATATTTTATTTCCTAGCATATTTTTTGTGATAAGCCAAACATGGTAAAAATCATTTTTCAAATAATTTTTTTTTTTTCTTTTCCAAACAAGACAACTAATATATATACACGTGCTTGCACAATACTCGAGGCTCTCAGCTGGGAAGCAAGAGGAACTTTTGATTTATTGTGAGTTCAAATGATGGATTCAATAAATTCTTCCTAATGACCACACTTGCTGAATATATAGAAATATTAAATTAAAAACCCATATAAAATGAGCACTTAAGAAAAAATGGTCAAGATCATACATAGATAATGAAGAACCACAAGACTAAATTACTTGGGATGCTTGTGCCCATAAGAAATTGTGAAGTTACCCATTAATAATAATGGATCATTGTGCAAAGTTTCCTCCCATGCTATTGGTTCAACCCATTGTAAGGCACTTAATTTATATATATATATATATATATATATATATATGATATCATTACCGTATCATATTGCATGCATGCATGACTTTTTCATCTCTTTGTTTATGATGCATTGTACAATTTCAGTAACTCGTAGAGAGAATTCGCCAATGTCTCAAAAGCATATGCAGGCAAATGATGCTAATTATTGTGAAGATCCTGAAGAAAGATATGATGATACTCGTGAGAATCAAGGTAATTAAATGTTGTACAAGATATCTACTAAAGTGAAACTTCATATGAAAAAGAATTTTACCTCTTGTAAGTATATAAAATAGTGATTTTGGGCTAACTAATTTGCTACTTTTGAAGCATAATAAAATTGTTAAGTGTGTTCCACAGTTTTCAGTCATTCTCAAGCTAACCATGTGTCTACTATTCAAATTCAAATTCCAAGCCTACTTAGGATTACTCTTTGTTATTGGTTGTAACTGAAAGTTGAAGTTGAAGTCAATTTTATAATCTTAATGTGATATTGATATTATAAAGTTTCATTAAATATAAATAGCTTCCTGAATCAACAGAAATATAATTTCTAATATATTTATATTTGGCTTTCATATTGAGCTATTTTTAAATCGTAAAATCTTTTATTAAAATTAGCTAAACTTAAACTGAACATGGAATAGAGTTTTTCACTTCTTAGAATTGTTTACTATTTACTATTCACTATAAAAATTTTACTCCCAAATAAAGTAATGCCCTCTCTCAATCCATTTTCATATGTAGGGAAACGATCAAGCAATATTGAAGCTCAAGAAAGACCTCAACTTTTCCCCCCCAATTATCACACAAGTATCATGATCATACTTACCATCCTTGGATTAATAGGTATATCACCATCCTACTTACCATCCCAACATGTTATATATGTTAACCATCTAGGTTGGAACTATTTCAGTGCGTTTAATTGTGTGGGTGTTCGGATTAAGAGATAAGAGAAAGAAGATGCTAGCAAAGAAAGAAAAGAACATATGGTCTGTTCAGATCATGGACCTCATGCTTCGTAAATCTTCTCACCATAACTATAATATAAGTTCTAAGGGAGGTGATCCAGGGTCAAGCCATGATTTTCCCGAATATCTGCGCGAGGAAATCGATGAAGGTATGTAAAGCTCCCTCCCTCTCTCTTTCTAAACACTAACTAGGAAAATCTGAAAGGGATCAAATAAAGTAAAAAATGAAGGATAAGAAAAGGTTTGCATCAATAGTAAATAATATAGACATGAACCAAAGACTCTAACAGGGAATATAGACTTTTGATATTGTAGTCATTCATACATCCAATAGTTGCTATTTTTGTTACATTTTAATTTATTTAGGAGATTATTGATTTTTTATTTAAAGACTTCTGATTTAAAGAATATGTTTGATTGGGAGAATATTTCTTAATTTAGCTGCAACCTAGGCATTTGTGTTTTTGGCACTTGGCTATCATTTTAGCTCATTGGATTATTTTTATTGAGAGTTTAAGATCTTGTTCCACGAAACTACTTAGAAATGGGGTGAATAAGTCTTTTTCAATTTAGCCCAATGATTACAGATTTTTGTTTTTATTTTTTTTAATGACTTCTTTAATTAGATAGTCAATTACTAATTAAACCAAGATTTTCAATTGCATAAGTACTCAAGCAATTTAGTGGAAAATAACCCACAACACCCTTCATAGATTTTACAAATGTAAAAATAATAGAGCCGGGAGACCACACAGAGTTATAATCCATTAATTTTGAATAATAATGACTTAAAAACTTAGGAACATGAGTTATAAAGAAAACTCCCCCAAGAGGCATATTTATATTAAAGAAACCTAGGGGACTTAGACTCAATTTAGAAATCATATTTTACCCAAGAAAAAAAAAACATTTTAGGAAACTTAGAGAATCAAAGAAAGATTTGTAAAAAAAAACTCTTTTTAAGTTCAAAAAAATTTTAAAATATTTTCCTTCACTACAACAAATATACTTTTTGGCCATGAAGCATGTTGTAGCAAAAAGAAGATATTATATACCAAAAAAACTTTTACCAAAAAAATTTTTTAGGGCATCTTCGCAGCTACAGGTTTGCGACTAATTATTTTTAATCATCAAAATAATTTTTATGGCAAAATATATATATATATATATATATATATTAAACCCAAATATAATAAATAATAAATTTTTCTATGAAATATTTGTGGCAAAAGATCACTTTTAAGCATGAAATGCTTCCAATTTTTTCTCTCCCACTTTCTATGGATAACCAAACATAGCATCATTAGATAATTTAGATTTGTGTTAAAAAAAATAAAAGAGGGAAAAAAAAAAAAGAGAAAGCACTAAATTTAATTTTTCTAAAACAAAATGATTGATAATTTTGTATAATCTCCAACAAGATGTGAGAATTGAACTAATAACAAGCTCACAAAACTCAAGCCCCAGCTAAAGATAAGAACAAAATTAAAGAGCCCGCTTGACTAGCCATTCCCGCAAATAAACAAGACAAATATCCAATGATTTTTCCTACAAATCTCTAAAAGCAAAACAAAAATCAATCTCGTACAATCACAAAATTTCCAAAAGTTTTGCCACACAACTTTTGTTTGTTTTCTCCATAAACTTTAAAAAAGGAGGTAAGCAATTCAAATTTTCATTCCCCTTTTTGTGGACAATCAAACAGAGCATCACTGGATTCATGGTAAAAAAAAAGAGAGAAAAAAGAGCAAGCATTGAACTTATTTTCTCAAAATAAATTCTCAAATTACATTTGTTTTCAATTTTCTTTTATTCTTGAGTTCCATACAAGTTCACTTTATGTCTTTTATGTTATTGTTCCTAATTAACTTAACAATAATTATATGTATTATCTCAAAACTAATCTTGTAGCAACCTTAAGTCTTCAAAGGAGGATAAGTCACATGAAAATATAAAGAATATTGAATCAGGATGAATGGAATAAGATTGTCGACTTAATCTCACTAAAGTAATGCACTAACACTTATATTGGGTTTTCATGCTTGAGATATGATTTGATCAAGTTGCTCTGTCCTTCTCATTTGGGTTGTCATATAAATTTTGTAATGACATGCTTTCTTGTGTGTGGATATTGTTAATTTTTGGCCTAAGGCTAGATTAAAGCCATTCTAACCTTAGGCTCAAAGGAGTTGATATTACACACAAGACAATTGGTCATTGTCATTGGTTCTCGATCCAAATTCCCTAGCTAAATTTAGGAGTCAATCAATTGGTTTGACCTAGTAATGTCATGGGAAAGATTATGTAGTCTCACAACGAATAGGAAAAGGAGTTTCTGTTACTTTTTATGTGGTAAGCTTCATTTATCTATATAAAAGTATTTCAAAATCATAGAAAACCTAGACTCAAATGGATAATATCTATACATGTGACGGTATTAGAGTCAATTCCCAACCAAATGTGATAGCCAACTAATCTATTTGATTTGGCAATACCACGGGATATGATGTGTAGCATCAGAGCAAATTGTTATGGATGATATCATAATAAATCCACAAATGTATATGGAAGTCATATAGTTTGTATGACCTCTCAATCTCATAAAACACAATGAGAACGTCATGCCCTTATGGAGGGATTGTGAGACCCCATATTGGCTAGGGAGAAAAGTTCCTGACACTTTGTTATGTTTCTCTTAACTATATAGATACATTGATTATAAATTCTTGTCCATATATGGACAAGATTGAATTAGAGAAATATAAATTTGGTCCTTCAAATTTTAAAAATGGTCTTACATTTTAAAATTTTTACGCTCCAATGGTAGAAGGAAAATCAATGTTCTCGAGAACCTCTCTCAAAGGAAGGGAGACACCATCTGTCAAAGGAAGGGAGACACCAATAATACTTGCAGCGAAGAATGGTATAACTGAAATGGTTGAGCAAATCCTAGAGATTTTCCCCTCGGATATTCTGGACACCGACTCAGTTGGCAAGAATATAGTGCTTCTGGCAGTCGAATATAGGCAAACCAAACTGTACTAGCAATTAGTCAGGGATGTCCGTGCCTACGAAAGTGCATTTCGTGCAGTTGATTATAATGGGAACAGTCCATTGCATGTTGCTGCAACGTTAGGTGATTATCGGCCTTACCCTTTTGCTGCACTGCAAATGCAAAGGGAAATCAAGTGGTTCAAGGTATATTCATATTTTTCTTCTTGTTTTATTGGTTTAATTTTTGGAAAAAGTATCCACATTAACACCCATTCCCATTTATAATCTGCCATTTACCATGGTGAGCTGTTTAATTTTATACTGTTAGCTTAAATCGCATTAATTGGAATTGACCACAGTACGTAAAGCATTCTGTACGACGAGATTTCTTTACGCGTCTCAACAACAACAAGATGACACCCAAGGAGGTCTTCAGGGAGTCACACGAAGAGTTGGTAAAACAAGGCGGCAAATGGCTAGCCGGCACCTCTAAGTCATGCTCGGTAGTGGCAACATTGATCACAACCGTGGCCTTTGCCACAACAGCCACCGTGCCAGGCGGCATGAAGGAAGGCAGCAGCAGACCAATCCTCGAGCGGCATCCAGCCTTCTTTGTCTTTGCAATTTCATCTCTGATTGCTCTCTCATTTTCAGTCACCTCCGTCATCGCATTTCTGTCCATACTTACGTCTAGATACGACCTAAAGGATTTTCAAAGAGACTTGCCAACAAAGCTCTTGTTGGCTTTGACATCTCTTTTTATATCCTTAGCAGCCATGATGGTTTGCTTCTGTGCAGGCCACTTCGTTCTGGTTAAGGATGAATTCGAACATACTGCATATCTGGTGCTGTATGCAATAGCATGTCTGCCGGTAGCATATTTTGCTATGGTGCAGTTTCCCTTCTACCTTGATCTTATACTCCAGACCTTTAAGAAGGCGCCTTTTTAGATAAGAGCTGGCCATGTTTCCTTTTCTTTGTTTCTGTCCTTCTGGTTGGTTTGTGTTTTTGATTATTTTCTTGCGTATTTAAGCAAATAAAATTGAAAATAACCATTCCTCCTTGTATACTTTGTAGTCAATTTTTGACAAATTTGGCATGGCTAATTAGTGCTTTTGTTTAGAGTGTGCAATTAACCTCTATGAAAGTTCACTCAAATTGCATACAAGAAGAAGATAACTTGCTTCTTAATTTCATCTTCAGCAAGAGCAAGGGATTCGATTGGGAGGAACTAAGGCTATATTGGGTTCTTAAAAAATTTAAAGGAAAATATAAGGGAAAAAAATAGAAAAAAAAAAGTGAAGAAAATAAAAAATAGATTTAGAGTCAATAAATTATTTTTATATATTACTTCAAATTCATTTAGCTTATTTTAACTCCTCCATTAAAAATTAAATAATTTGAAACTATATAAGTTTCTAACTTAATTTTTTTTTTTCATATTTTTTATAGTACAACCAACTAAGAAAAGGGGGGAAAAAACTGCGGCAGAATAATTAAATTAAATTATTGTAAGAAAGGTTTTATTATTATTTGGTTGAGTATTCGAGGTGAATTTAGGAAATAGTAGAGATCAGCTTAAATGATTTTTTTTTTATGGCAATTAAAGTATGAATAAATTTTATAGTGAAAACCCTTCTAAAAAGATTTAGGGTTTATTTGGAAACTATTCTTAAAAATAGTTTAAACATAAATTAAAAGAAAGGGGAAAAAAATGTGTTTGGCAAACTTTTGATACAAAACAATTTTTTGAGAATTAGTTTTGAAAATAAATATTTATGGTCTTTTGTAGAATTTTTTGAATGACAATTTAAAAAATAAAAAATACTTTGGAAACTTTTGCTTTATAAGTATATAGTATCTTCATTGAAAAAAAGTAGAGAATTATTTTTCATATTTGAGTTTTTAAATAGAATTTTATTCTTAAAAACAATTGAGAATTGCTTTCAAAAAATTTTCTAAATAGACCCTTAATTGTTGTTTGTGTCCAGCAATTTGTTGGAAGAAATAATTCCTAAGATATTTTGGCCTCAACATCAAAAGAGAAACAAGAAGTTGATTTGAATGAAAGTAGTTCCTTTTGGCCCTAGGCTTTTTATTTGGGTGATACATTGAGGTTTAGTTTTTAGAATTGTGGGATCGCCTCAGTGAAGTTTGCTAAAGTTGATAGTCTTTCATAGTTCAATCCTAAGATGAAATTGAAATTATGCTAGTTTAATGTTGAATCCGTTAAGGATTTGCTCAAATCTTAATGAAGTCATCACAATCTCTACCTCCCAATCATGAAGTCTCTCATTTTATACCTTGGAATTCTTGGTTTGCTCAAGGATTAATAGCAAGGGAACCTCATTATGTTATCTTAAATTTCATTTTTTTTTTCAAATATTTCTTAGTTATTTTCAAGAATACAATTTTGTTTAAGGAATCTAATATGAATCACAAATTTGGGCTTATTCTCCATGAATTAGTTACTTTCCACTTGTGGACAACACAAAAGATCCTGATGCATCCTTCGTATTTTCAATTATTTTTCATAATATTATATAATAAATACATAAAAGTACTTCAAATTTGTTCTAAAAAAATAATTCGTTTTAAGAATAACTACTCTTCTGCTGCTTGCAATGATGAAAGGGCGCTTGAGCTCTATATAGGGATGGAAATGGAGTGGGTTTTTTCGAATACCCACCCTGCCCTGCCCCTAATGGGATGGGGTTCAATTTTAATAAACGGGTTTGGGACGAGTTTGAGAATTTTTTTTAAAACCCGGGGGGGGGGGGAGGGGGGGGAGGGGGGGTTCGGGTATTGCCTTGTCCCGCCCCGCCCTGCCCCGTCCCATCCCGATTATATATAAAATTAATTTAATTTAAATTTTAAAATTAATTTAATTTGATTTTTATTTTACTATTTTTAATATAGAGATAATAATAAAATATTTTTAATAAAATAAGTTACAAAAAATATAATAATTTAATTATTTATAAAATATATTTATTTTAATATAATTAAAAAAATTTAAAGTAATTTTAAAAAAATTTCAAAAAAAGTTAAACGGTGCTGGTATAGGAATTTATCATACCCGCCCCGTCCCATTTAATTTTTTAAATGAGACAGGGATGGAAATTATTTTGAATAAATGGGGCGAGGTTGGGATGGAGGCGACTCATCCCAAACCTACCCCATTGCCATCCCTAACTCTATAAGACCATTCAAGTGCTCAATGGAGTACTTGAGCATTGGTGGCAGCTCAAGCACTAATATGGGCACTCAAGCATTGTTGATACAACTTCAAAGTTGAGAAAGAGTTTTCTACTTCTCTAACAACTTCTCCTGCAGAGCACTTAACTTTTTATTTGGATTTTCGCGCCATGGATGCCTTTGAATGTGTAGATTGCTTCCATGCATCTCTTATATTGAAAAGATGGATAAGAAAAAACAGAATTTTTACATAAAAAATAAAATAAAATTCCCATGCCCCTTCAAATCATAGCATACTACCCATCTCTAGGAATATAAAAACAAATTTTTGTAATCTATGCTCTTTATGGAGTATACAAAAAATCAAACACCACATACAATCCACATTCAATGATATTAATAATCATTCGTCCATCCCTTAGGGCCAAGGGGTGAATAACATAACCATGAAAAACAAAGTTAGCACATCTTAAAAAGATTTTAGCATGCTAAATTCTAATTTAGGACAAATAGTTAGATTACTCTATTCCCATCCCTGGACTATTAGGGTGCATGTAAATCTTTCCTAAAGCTCTCTAAATCCTAGCAACAAAAGCAAACAAGCATTTAAAACTTTCAGGTTTAAAGGATTAGTGTATTACCTTAGATCATGATGTTCTCATATTAATTATATCCTATTGTTGAGCATGTGCCAAAATCACAATAGATCTCATAAACTCAATAGCATTCCACCCAATGGTTTTTTTGGATGGTGACATGCAAAGGGTATAATAATTGAGGAGGGTTGGTGGCTAGGGTTCTCCTCTCTAGAATGAACAGGAAGACTAGATTGTTAAGAGTGAAGCCTTAACCCTTAAAGGGGGTTTGTATAGGCTTTCAGTATGCTTCAGTGACTTGAGACCATCCTAGGCTTGGGTCACTTAAACTGGCTCCTTTAGGTCTTAATTGGTTAATTAGGAATGTTTTGAAAAGTACTAGATTGGACCGACTGGTCTAACCAGTCGAACTATCAATCGATGAATTTTCTAGTATGGTTTATCCTAGAGAACCGTTTTCATTTTAAACCAGTTCTAGTCTAGTTTATCATAGAGAACCGTTTTCATGTTAAACCAATGTTGAATCATCAAACTGGATAAACCATTTGGTTTCCTATGGTTATTGGTGCTGCAAGGTATTTTAACCCTACATTTAGTCAATGCCCTTCCGACGTGGGATTTTATTCCAGGTGGTAAGGGAAAACACTTCAATGTGGGATTTGATTCAAGAGTAGTATAGATTGTCCTAGAGAACCGTTTTCATGTCAAACCAATGTTGAATCATCAAACTGGATAGACCATTCAGTTTCCTATGGTTATTGGTGTTGCAAGGTATTTTAACCCTACATTTAGTCAATGTCCTTCCAACGTGGAATTTTATTCCAAGTGGTAAGGGAAAACACTTCAATGTGGGATTTGATTCAAGAGCTAAGCCATTAAGCTAAATATTATCTTTGTGTATAATTGCTATAAAACTAAATATATAGTAAACTTAATGTTTTTCTTAAATTTTTTTTTTCATATAAAACATTTGAATAAATGTAAATATTACATTCATATTTATTTTTATAATAATTATTATGAAAATATTATAAGTAATTAATATAATAATTTTAAAATACTAAGGAGATAAAATAAAATGCTATAATTTTCTTTTCATCTTAAACATATCTTCATACTTAAATATTATACATATTTTATTTAATAAATTTTAAAATATTATATTTATCTTTATAATTTAATTTGATATGTCAAATATAAAAATGAAATATTATTAAATTTTAAAATTATATATATATATATATATATATATATATATATATATATATATATATATATATATGTAATTTCTTACAATTATTTTTAGTTTTACATAATATATAAATTATGTAATTATAATATACACAAAAATAATGATGAAATCTAATTATAAAGATACACAAAATAAATAACAAGAGAATTATGTAAAATGATTTATTGAACTAAATAAAAAAATATATTAAAAAAAAAATAGTTTTCAAGAAACTTCAAAGGATTTTATTAAAAATGATTTTAAATTAATGATTTCAAATTATTTATTTACAAAATATTTTCTTCAAGTGATTTATTCAATTTCATTTGTATTCGACTTTCAAAAAAAAGTTATTTACAATTATTATTGTTAAAAGAATTTATTAAAAAAATCTTAATTTGACAATGAAAAGATTTTTACTTACTTTTACTAGAAAAAGAATGAACTTTTACAACTTTGTTTACAAAAGTATTTCAATTTGATTTTATTCAAAGGGAATTAATTTCTTTACAAAGAAAATATTTTCAATCCAATTTTATCAAGAAAAATGATTTCTACAAGTTCAATTTGCAAAAATGACTTTTATTCTATTCTTAAAAAAATATATAAAAAAAATCCTCTATTTCTAAAATTTACCTTTAATCCTATTTTAATTAAGGAAAAATAATTTATTTAAAAAGCATTTTTTTGGACAACTTTATTAAAAAACAATTTTTTTTTTTTAATTTTATTAGAAACAATTTTCTAGATTTTCCTAAAAACACTTTTCTGAATTTTTATTAGGAAAAAAAAAACACCTTTTTTTATTAAGAAGAATAATTTTTGAACTATTATTTTATTAAAACATGTTTATTGAATTTTTATTCTTATTTAAACAAAATTTTTTGTTTGTTCGATGTTCAATTCTATACACAACAAGTAAATATATACAAACAAATATTTACAAAAACTAATGAAAATAAAACCAAATAGTAGTGAGAAATAAAATGTGTATCCAAATAAGCTTACAATAGGCTCAATGTCTTCCTATAGTTTTTTTATTCTCACTTTCTTCCATGAAATTTCATGTTCCACGTGTCATAAATCTATACTCAGCCAACAAAATTGCAGAATAGGCCCATGCAAAAACAAAAATAGCCCAAATGTAAATATACAAAAATGTACAAAGTCCCAAAACAAATATTCAAGCCCAAATTCAAACTTCAAATTAGTTCAATAAATTTCGTCAATCAAAATCGACCCAAATTAGCAAATATAACCCAACAAAAATATCTCACATGTCATAAACCCTAATCTAAAATTTTCAAATTAATAACCTAAATATAAGCTCAATTAATCAAACCCAAAACATGATAACTTAAAATAAATCTCATTAGGCCTAAATTTAATATCTCATAATCCAAGTCTAATTTAATATGCAAACCTAAATTCACAACTAAAATCAACCCAATTTAATATGCAGACTCACATCCAAAATATACCACAATATTATATTATATCCAAATTAAATAATTGAAATGAGTACAACATATAAATTATCAACTAATCTAACCCAAATTAACAAACTCCAAATTAATTCACCAACAATAAATTAGCCCAAATTTCATATTAATTATCCAATAATAAATTAACCCAAATTCCATATTAATTAAAAAAAAACTCAAATTTCATATTAATTCAATAATTCAAATCTCACAAATTACAACTACTGTTAAAATCAAATCAAGAAAAATAAAGGAAAATAGTAATAATAATAATGGAAAATGGGTGTGATGGGAAAGTGAGGGAATGAGAGAAAAGAGGAAGGCCATGGCCTGCAATGATTCCTCACACTTGTAGGGATGGGTGGCCGATAGTGGCTCACCGGCGACGACTGGCTAGTAGTCCTGTTGGCAACCGTGAGGGTTGATGTCTTTTTTGAAAAACGAAAATAAAAACAAAAAAGAAAAGAAAGATAATGAGAAAGTGGGGAGAAGAAAATGGGAGAAGAGATGGGAGAGAAAATGAAGGGTCATGTGTGTGGGAGTGGTGTGTGCTGATGGAAGTTAGTGGATGAAGAATGGAAGAAGAAGAAAAAAAAAAGGAAAAAAAATTGGGGGGTCATGTGGGTGTTCCGATGAGTGGCCGTGTGGAGGGAAGGAAAAAAAAAAAAAGGAAGAATAATTGAGGTGTTTGTGAGGTGATGCAGCTGCCAGTGTCGGAGTCTTGTGGCTGTGGGGAGTGGTGGAGGAAAAATCTAGAAAACAAAAATGTAGGTCTTGGACGTAGGGGGGTATGGGCATAGGTATGGGGGGTAGGTGGAGGAGAGAGGAGAGAGAAAAGAAAGAGAATATATATATATATATATATATATATATATATATATAATAAATAAAAATAAAAATAAAACAATTTACAAAATAATAAAAACTAAGAATTAAAATCAAATCAAGAAAAATAAAGGAAAATAGTAATAATAATAATGGAAAATGGGTGTGATGGGAAAGTGAGGGAATGAGAGAAAAGAGGAAGGCCATGGCCTGCAATGATTCCTCACACTTGTAGGGATGGGTGGCCGACAGTGGCTCACCGGCGACGACTGGCTAGTAGTCCTGTTGGCAACCGTGAGGGTTGATGTCTTTTTTGAAAAACGAAAATAAAAACAAAAAAGAAAAGGAAGATAATGAGAAAGTGGGGAGAAGAAAATGGGAGAAGAGATGGGAGAGAAAATGAAGGGTCATGTGTGTGGGAGTGGTGTGTGCTGATGGAAGTTAGTGGATGAAGAATGGAAGAAGAAGAAAAAAAAAAAAGGAAAAAAAATTGGGGGGTCATGTGGGTGTTCCGATGAGTGGCCGTGTGGAGGGAAGGAAAAAAAAAGGAAGAATAATTGAGGTGTTTGTGAGGTGATGCAGCTGCCAGTGTCGAAGTCTTGTGGCTGTGGGGAGTGGTGGAGGAAAAATCTAGAAAACAAAAATGTAGGTCTTGGACGTAGGGGGGTATGGGCATAGGTATGGGGGGTAGGTGGAGGAGAGAGGAGAGAGAAAAGAAAGAGAATATATATATATATATATATATATATATATAATAAATAAAAATAAAAATAAAACAATTTACAAAATAATAAAAACTAAGAATTAAAAGGTGAGTGGGCCAAAAATATCATATGTAATCGGGATTTAAATCTAAGAACAAAATTGGGCTCAAAATTAAAGTAAAAATAAAATTAGAACAAATTTTGGGGTCTATAGAAATACCAACAACAAATGATTCAGGTAGCTAAGGTTTCATTTTGTAGGTCACTCATGCATATATTTGAGATGATACATCTCAATCTTTAGTCATCTGGAAATTTCTACAATTCCTTGTATTAATATATATATATTGAATTCTCATATCCACTAGAATATATTTTTGTTCGAAGTTTCCTATATGTCTTTTGCATTTCTTATTAAGTAGTAATAATCAAACAACACACTTGATAGGATAGTTAAGGATAAAAATATTGTTTTTTACAGAAGCATTGTTAGTTGGATTTTATGTAAATATTGAAATTAATATCAAGAAACATCAGCAAAAATTTTGACCAAAAAAAAAAATGGTGAGATTGAAATAGATCAAAACTCATAAAAAATATTTTAAAAAAAAATAAATATGATATAATTTATAAAATTAGACAATAATACATAGAATTTGAAAACGTTTTACCCCTAAAATAATGGTATATTAAGTTTGGATCTATTCAAGGATACAATAAAGATGATAATATAGGTACAAGTAGTGATTAATGTAAAAATGCTGACAAATTTATTTATAAGTTTATATTTATTTTGAAATTAAAAGACAATATAATACTTAAAATTAATTTATAAGCATATACATAGTAAAAACACAATTGGTTTAGTGGGGAGTGTAGGGACCCCTCCCCCTGATGACACGTGGCACGCATTTCTATCCGAATCAGCTCCATCTGGATTCCCCCAAGAGGACACATGGTGCGCTTCTCCTATCCAAACTCCCTCAGGGAGAAGCACACGGCACTCGCAAACACCACATCCGGACGACCCCCATATCACATCCAGACGACCGCCATATCCTATCCGGATATATTGTTGTCCGGATCGTTAACCAAAGTAAGCAAGTCTTACTACGTCATTCCGACAGCCTGCCACAGCCCACATTCCGTCGTCTGCAGAGCGAAAGGACAGGAATGATGGCAAGTCACCTCCCACGATCTGTGACAGCCAAGTCACCTCCAAAGATCTCTGACAACCGCCCGTAGGGTGATGATGGCCCTGCCACCACCTAGAGGCATCATGACGAGCCAAGAAGTCTCCTCACCATTAAAGAAGGAAGCAGAGCTTCTATCACTATATATATGAACCTTCACACAAGGAGGAAGGTAAGCTTGCAATACTTAGTAAAAGGCCAACTGAATTATCTCTCTAAATACATGGCTGACAAAACCATCGGAGGGTGTGTCCGGACACCCTGTCCGGACATCTTTTGCAGGGACTACTGAACCATAACTCAATATTGGTTGAGATCGTGCGTCCATTCAGCAGCAACGTGGATCACAGGGACGCGAGGCCTCAACAGGGAGGGATAGGCCTTCCAAGTCAAGGTTCTTTGGAGTTCAACCTTCAATAACTAGAAGTTTTCTTAAAGGAGTAAAAGATAATGTGTTTTTAAAAAAGAAAAAAAAAACATAGGTAGTGTATCACCAACAAAACTATACTTAGGGTTTTTTTTTTTTTTTCACTCTCATCAACTTCCGATGCATGTCTTCCCTTTACTAAATACACAATGGAAAAATTATGATGTTCCTTGTTTTCCAAAGAGATAAATGCCTAGGTGACCAAAAATGGCATCTAGGTACTTGTTTTAAAATATAAATATAACAAAGAGAATAATCACTTTAGCTTTCTAATGGTTTTTTTTCTTTGTGTCTTTTTTCTTTATTCCATTATGACAGTATGGTGCTTTGTTTGATTTGGTTGAAATGAAAAATCTTGAGTTTCACATATTGAACTTATATATATATATACATTTCTTCATTTGATTTTCATAATACAATACTTGTGTTTGGTAACAAAAGGAATTTGTCCTAGATAGATTTACCTTTCTTCCACAATCTAACCATTCTTGAAATTTTTGAAAAGCTTAAGCTTCACAAGAGATAGCCTTTACTTTTCCATTTTTGTTTTTGGTTAATTTAAGATTAATAATTTGACGAGTCAATCACATTTAAGGACATGATTTTTTTTTTTTTTTTTTTTTTGTCCTATACCATAATCCTTTAAATAATTAAAATTTCAAATATTATCAAATGGTTAAAAACATTCAAATTTTATATTAATCTTTTTTAAAATAATTCCTTAGAATTTTTCATATATATTTCTTAGAATTTGTGAGACTTTAAGCTTTAAGAAACTTTAAATTCAAATTAAATTTAAAATTATAAAACTTATTCATTTGATAGCATTCCCCATTCTATTTTTTAATATTTTTCATTCTACATTATTTTGTTTGCTATTTGGTTCTAGAAAAGAAAAAACAATACCAAGAAAATTGATTTAATCATCATTAGTCTTACTATGAAAACCCCCCAAAAAATAAATAAAGATAATGAAAACTTTTTAAAAACTTATATATTTTTAAATTATTTAATCTCTCTAAAAAAAATTAAAATAAATAAAATATATTTAAAATAATATATGAAAATAATATTTTGACTTTAATCTATTTTTTTATTTTATTTTACTTTTTATTCCTTTTATTTTTCTTTTTATTTTCTTTCCCTCACATTTTCCTTCAAATTTTCTTATTATCGGAGTTATTCCTTTTTTTAGGCTCCATTGTTGGGTGCTAAGTATGAACAGTAATGCTGCATGCTTTATATACACGGGTCCATACTTGGTTCTCCCAAAGCCTATATATATATATATAAAGTTTTGAGTTGAATTTTGAGATTTTATTAATCACTTATATATATATTTTGCAAGGTTTGTATGTCAAAAATTATCAAGAGTTTCCTGCAAACTTTAAGGTTATATTTGGTTCCCGAAAAGTATTAGGGAAAGAAAAAAATGTTGAGAAAAATGATTTTCTTATGTTTAGTTTTACTATGGAAAATATGAAAGAAAATCAAATATAATTAAAATTATTAAGAAATTTGTATATTTTTAAATTATTTAATTTTTATGTAGAAAATTTAAATACATGAAAAAGTATGGAGTAGTATATAAAAATAATTATTTGCCTATGAATCTATTTTTTATTTTTCTTCATTTTTTCTTTTCATCTTTATTTTCTTTTTCTCACATTTTCCCTCAAACTTTCTAGAAGTTTCGAGAGAACTACCAAACATAGCCCTAAAGAAAAAAGACACCCAAGAAGTTTCCAAAGAACTACCAAACATGTATCAATTTTTTTCAACTGTTGCTCATAATGTTGTGGAATATGATTCAAAGACCAGGTGGGTGAAGGGAATTTTTTTCTTTATAGCCAAATTTAATGTAGTAGAAATTACACCCAATTTTAGGCAATAATTTTTTTTAATATCTTTATTTTTTAAAAAGATTTTTAAAAAATTACTATCATTTTAACATAAATATTTAAGAGTTGTTACATTTTATATAAGATTTGTTATTATTTTCTGTTTAAAAAAAGTAGTGTATTCAAACAACGTATCATTGTATGCTTGATTGTGCATAAAGATGGATTAATTAAAGAGACCAATGGTGTATTATTATTAATATGGTCCTTTTGGTTTTGTTAGTGTTATTGTTATTGTCATTTTTATAGTGTAATTGCATAGGAATATTGCATAGTATGATTTTTTTATTTTTATTTTTTTTTTTTATCTTACCTTATGTTTGGTTCTTGCAAAATTTGGAACAAATATGAAGAAAAATAAAATAAAAGATCAAACAAAAGTGAAGAAAATTAAAATTTAAGTTAATAAATTATTTATATAATAATTTATCAAACTCATTTAACATATTTTTCCTCTTATATATAAAAATTTAAAATATATAATTTTTTAAGTGATTTTAATTATATTTCATTTTCTTTCATATCATCCATGATAAACCAAATATAACAAAAAAGAGAGAGAAAAATTATTTTCCTGTACATTCTTTTTCCTTTCTTTTAGCACTTTCCTAGAATCAAAGGTAGTTAAGGTTTGTATAGCATAACATGAGATTTTCATGGCTATCAATTCTACAACATTGGAAAATTAACCACCCAACAAACTATTGGGTGTAATAAAAATGAGCGGTCTCTTAACCTCAATGATTCATTAAATACAAGAAGATGATACACAATTGTATTTAACCAAATATGTCTACTCCCTAAGGTCTTAAATGGGTAACACCTACACCTATGTTCCACATCCCTAACATAACGCTCCTTTGTTCTCCTTAGTAAAATTTATTCCCAGATAAAGTACTGCTCTCACTCAATCCGTTTTCATATAAAGGCAAAAGATCAGATAATATTGAAGCTGATGAAGGACCTCAACTGTTTCTCCCAAATTGTCACATGAGCATCAAGTTGATGACTATTAAATTTATATGCAGGGCAATGCTGGTCATCCTTAGATTAATAGGTATATCTCCATCAATTTGAAGAACAAATTCTTCAAATTCTTCTTGCTAGCCCCATTGTCAGTCACTTTTTTTTTTTTTTTTTTATAGCCTCTCCGGGATTTAGGCAAGGTCACAATGAGATACCCAACATTTTAAAAAAATAATTTAAATTCATAAGTTTATATTGAAATAAACTTTCTAAATCAAGATTTTACTTTGTACATAAGTTTTATTTATTTATTTTTATCATTTAAAAATAAATAAATAAATCGCTCGAGAATTACAAGCCTAAAAAAACAAAAATAACAAGTAGGACACATCATAAATGTTACAATATATAGTCACAAAATATAAATTCATTTTATACCATTTCCATATCCTTCAGGTATTTGTGGCATTATCCGAACATTATATCTTTTGGCTCACTTATAAATGTTTATTAATCTTTAAATTGAATTTTAGATCTTTTGTGGACCTTCAGCCTATTATGATCAATTTTAATTATCCCAAAAAAAAAATGGAAAAGGTAATAAAAATTTGTCAAGTTTTTCTCTTATTTAGTTGTGGAGGGAAAAAATGTACTTTGTTGAAACTTTATTGATCTTTATTTTTAAGGAAAATTGGAGGAAAATCATTCAGCATTTTTTGTCAAGATATTTATGATGCGTGGACTAATTATTGATATTTAAATTTTAAATCAAATTTTTGGGTTTAATCCTTATCGTTATTATATATAATAATAGTATAATTTGTTATTTAAATTTACTATTTAAAACAAAAATACTTCTAAAAAATATTTTGATGTTGTTTAAATTTATTATTTTAATCTTACAGCTTTATTAACCTAACATACAAATATTCAATGGAATAACACACAATAATTCAATGGAATAACATGTAACTATTCATTAGGTAATATAGCACATAAAAAAAATTAAATTATGTTGTAATATATTGGAACGTTAGTGTATTTGTGTTGTAAGTATAATACATTTATATTGTACTTATATTTTATTACAAAAGTAATAATTTTAAATATGCTTATCCATGCTCTATTTGTATTAACACATAAAAAAATATTATGTAAAGGAAAAAAATATAGAAAAATCATATAAATTTTTTAAAATTATTTCATTATAAAAATAAAAAAAATGATTAAACATTCTTTATCATTTTCTTATTCTTTTTAGATAATGCAAAAGAAAAATTAAATAGTTTATCTTCCTCAAATTTAATACAAAAACATAAGTTATCAATTTAAAATTTAAAAAATATATATGAAAAAAATCATCATTTTTATTATATAATTATAAAACTTGCTTTTTTTCTTAATAAAATAAAAAATTAGAATAAAAATAAAAAGTACAAAAAAAGTATAAATAAATGTTATTTTAAAAGTTTTTTTTTTCCCTCGCATTTTTTATGGATTTAAATTTCTTAGTATTTTGGAGGAATCAATAATAGCTTCAATTTCTTTTCCCGAAGATGAAAAACATTAAGCAGCAAATTATTTTCTGTGTACAATTCCGAGTGAATTTTCATAGAGACCAATTGCCTAAACAGAAGCACTATGCCATGCCAAATTTGTGAAAATTTGACCACAAAGGAATTAAGCAAGGAGGAATGGTTATTTTCAGTATTGTAATTTCAATTTCATTTGCTCAAATACAGAAGAAAATAATTAAAAGCACAAACCACAAACCAGCCAACCAAAAGGAAGGAAAGAGAAAAAAGAAAACATGGGCAGCCCTTAAGTATGAGCTAGCTAGCTAGCTAGGCATATGTCGCGGCACCGTCCTAAAGGTATCAAGTACAAGATCGATGTAGAAGGGAAACTGCTTCATAGCAAAATATGCTACTGGCAGACATACTACTCCATACACCAGAAATGCTTTACGGTGCAAGTCATCCCTCACCAGAAAGAAGTGGCCTGCACAGAAACTAACCAACATGGCCGCTAACGATATAAAAAGAAATGTTAGGGCGTACAAGAGCTTTTTCGGCAACTTTCTTTCAAAATCCTTTGGGCTGTGTCTTGGGGTAAGAATGGCCAGAAATGCGCTCACAGAGGTGATAGAAAATGAGAGAGCAATTAGAGATGAAATGGCAAAGACAATGAAACCCGGATCATGCTCGAGGTTTGGTGTGCTGCTGTCTTCCTTCATCCCGCCCGGTATGGTAGCTGTTGTGGCAAAGGCCACGGTTGTCACAACTGTTGCCACAACAGAGCATGAATTGGAGGTGCTGATTAGCCATTTGCCTCCTTCTTTTACCAATACTTCGTGTGACTTTCTGAACATCTCCTTTGCTGTCCTGTTTTCATTGTTGCGACTGATAAAGAAATCTCGTGGTACAGAATCCTTCACGTACTGCGGTCAATTCCAAGTAGTGCCATTGAATTAGCTAATAGTAACACCTCACCACGACAATTAATTTAATTTGTGAAAAATCATATGCATGCTATACCATGAAAATAAAAAATAAATAATAAAAAAATGATAAACTACTTCATTAAAGTATTGGATGCTTTTTCAAAAGGTAAACAAATTAAAAAAAAAACTAGAATATTTAAACAATTAATATACATACCTTGTACCACTTGATTTCCCACTGCATTTGCAGTGTTGCAAATGGAAAACTCCGATGATCACCTAAAGTTGCAGCAAGATGCAACACACTGTTCCCTCTATTGTCAACAGCACGAAATGCACCTTCGTAGATACTGATCTTCTTGGCTAATTTCTCGTACAGTTTGGTTCGCCTATTTTCAACTGCCAAATGCACTATATTCTTGTTCGCAGAATCCCTGTCCAGAATGGCAGTGGGGGATAACTTTAGGATTCCCATAACCATTTCGGTTATACCATTTTTTGCTGCAAGTAGTATTGGTGTCTCCCTTCCTGTCACATAGGTTTTGAAGGTCAAGTGTCATGCCACCAGAGTGTAAAAATCTGACCATATTGATTATTGAACTGTATGGTTCCAATAAAATTGACCCAATTGAACATGAACCCAACCTTCCTGAAATTTGGATGGACTTAGATAATCATTTTCAATACTCTTGTTGAGCTTGAGTTAAATTTTTTCAACTCCAAACTCAATTTAGGTTAGGTTCGGGCCAAGGTTTGGGCAACCCAAGCTTAACCCAAACCCAATTTAATATTTTTTATAATGTTTATATGTATATTATCCTATATAATACATTCAGTTTTTTTTAAAAAAAAAAAAAAAATTGTTAAGAAAAAATATCAAATTATATTATATTATATCATACTTTTTTTCATTATCTTATAAAAATATATAATTTTTTTTTTCTTTTTTATCTTTATCTTAAAATTTTGTTTTATTTACTATTTAAATTTTCAAATAAACATAAAGAAAAAAACAATTTTTTAAATTATAGATGAATTTTGAATTATGCAATTTGATCAACCCAACCAACCCAAGTCTAACCCAAACTCTACCAAAACTTAGAGAAATGAGGTTGGGTTGAGTGCCCTGATCAGTTAGAAATCAGGTTGAGTATCTCGGGTTATAGGTCGGGTTGGGTTGAGTTTGGGTTGGTTGTTTTTTAACTCGAGTTGAACTTGGATTAGTCATCAACCTGACCAACTTACCCAAGTTGCAACCCTACTCTTTTGACAAAAAAAACTATTATTTTGTTTATTACCAACAAAAAGGAAAAAAAAAAGGGGAAAAAAGGTAAAATAAATCTTTTGCTTAGTAATAGACTATAACAATATCACTAAGATATTTCATATTATAATAACATTTTGTTTTTAGTAATTTTAGTGTCTCGCAACTTTAAAATGCATCTACATAGATAAGACAAACTCGTGACTCTTGAAGTGTTAAGCCCTGGTCCCACTCCTAAATGTCGATTAAAGACAAACCAATGTGGGGCTTCTACATGGTTAAAAGGCACAACATCCTCATTGTGTTTGATGTGATTACAAGGCCATAAAAACTAAATAACTTCCACATTCGGTTGTCAATCTACTATGATATCATCCATAACAATTTGTTCCTCCAATGCTAGACATCATATCCCATGGAATTGTGAGATCAAATAGAATGACCAACTTCCACATTTGGTTAGGGATTGACATTGATAACATCATTGTGTATAGATGTTGTCCACTTTGAGTGTAAGGTTTTCGTGATTTTAAAATGCATGCATGCTTCAATAGAGTTAAGTCAAGCCTATTACATACAAAGTAACAAAAACTTCTTTTCATAAATTATGTGAGACCTCACAATCATTTCCATGTAGACACAATATCCTACTTCTTTCTGATGATCTAGCTAATTGATTAACTCCTATATCTAGCTACTCTAAAACCATCTATGATAACCAACTCCCTTGTGTACATGTAATATCAATTACTTTGGGCCTAAGATTTGAGTGGCTTTAATCTAGCCTTAGGCCAAAAATGAACAATATTGACATATAAGAGAGTCATGTCATTACAAATTTCTATGACTACTCAAATTCAAAAGCCAAAGCACCATGATCAAACCATATGTCAAGCTTGAAAACCCAACATAAGAATAATAGAATGAGTTGAAATGATAACTAAGTGCCAAAAACATAAATATGTCAAACTATCAGGTGAATGAGGAAATATCAATCCCTCAATCAAATATAGTCTCCAAATGATCAGAAGTCTTAAAATAGAAAATTAATAATCTTCTAAATGAAAATGTAATCAAACTAGCAACTATAACATGCATAAATGACAGCAACATAAAAGAAAGTGGTAAACAAACCACCAAAGCAACCATATATAGGCCAAAAGCATATAAAAGTGACTATTAACATATTAATTTATATTTTAAAATAGGGTTATTTGATTAAAAGGGTCATTGGAAACCCAATTTTGGAATTTAACCCTTCATCCTTTTTTGACCTCATTTTGACAAAAGTAACCTCATTGTTTTCTTGTAAAAATAAATTTTTCTTTTAAAATATATTGTAAATACTTCAAATAGTTAAGGGTATTTATGTCAAAAATTGGTTACCCTTCAACAAAAACATGAGAGGGGATAAATTCACAAATATGGGGATTATTTCATCTCTTTTAACCAATTAATTCTTTAAAATATAAATGCAAATTTTACAATTTAAAAACATTAGATACAAATTTAGCAATAAAAACCATAAGAGAAACAACCCTAACGTCATTAAATGTTTATGAGAGCATTACTTTTATTCTTATGAAGATTATTTGCTTAATCAACTCCTTTGGTAATAAGTCTAGCAAAGTTTGTCTTAGTTTTTACTTTATTTTATCCCTTCTAGATTTTCTTAATTATTGCTTAGAAATAAGAGACAGGAATGAGCTTTACATACTTTGATTCGTGCTGTCCGGATTAGAAAAACAATCCATTTGATCTTTTTCCATCGGTATTGAGAATGGCTGGGGATGACGTGCGGTAGAAGTATGGTAGGTAAGCAGAGGAGATTTATTAGGCATTGAGAATGGCCCTGGATTACATCCGCCAGAACTATCATACGTATGAGAAGAAGATTTTTGTAGCAGCAGTTTCATGATCTCTAAAGACCATACGTTCTTTTCCTTCTTTGCTCGCATCTTCTTTAGCTCTCTTGATCCGAACAACCGCACTATAAAATACACGTTAACATACTTCCAAACTATATGGTAAACAGTTGGGAGGGCAAGTAGGATGCTGATTGACATACCTAATCCTCTAATGAACAACATTGCCGATCTAGATATAAATTTGCGGATCATCAGCTTCATATCACATGATCTTTTCCCTATATATGAAAATGGATTGAGTGAGCCCAGAACTTTATTTGGGAATAAATTTTTGGGGAGATTGGTTTAAGATGTTACACTAAAAATATTTGAAAAAAATATAATGAACTTTTTACTTTTTCAATCCTAAAAGATTAAAATACATTTTGTTTCATACAACGAGACTAATTAACATTAAATAAAATGTATTTTAATCTTTTAGGAATGAAAAAGTAAGAAGTTTCTCATATTTTTTAAAATATTCCAATTTTGTTGACAAATATCCATGCCTTGTTTGGAGTAACTTTTGAGAAGTGAAGAAACTATTTTAAACTCAATTTTTTAAAAGAGTTTATGGCTAAAAAATAAAATCTTAGGACTTGTTATAAAAGTCAAGAAAATATTACTTTTTTGTAGAAGTTTTATTTTTTCTTTATATGCAAAAAATTATTTTATATTTAATGAAACTTTTATAACATCAATAGAGTATTTTAAAGGTTATAACTTTGACTTTCATTTCAACCTTTAGTTATAGCGAATATATAACAAATAGCTATCCAAAGAAAGTTCATGAGAGGTTTAACATTTTAATTTTCAACAGAGATCAAAAACTAAGTAGAATACTCTAATAATTTTATTATGCTTCAAAAATTCTAAATTAGTAGTACAAGATTGCTATGTTATATACCTATTAAAGCATAAAAATCCTTTTTTCCTTTGAAGTTTCGATCAACTTTTGCATAGCACATGTAAAGTTAGGGATGTTAATAGGAAGGGTTCAAGATGTGTCACCCCCTTCCTTATCCATCCAAATTATTTAACTATAACCCCATCTTGCCTATAAAAAAAAAAAAGGAAAAAAATAAAATCAACTATATAAGAAGGGTTGAGGTAGGTATGAAAAATTTAGTTGCCTTAATTACCTCATCCCATTTAATTTTACTTGTTTTTTAAATTTTAAGTCACATTAAAAGTAAATATCATTAAAAAATAAATAAATTTTATAATTTACTTTTATGGAAAGTAAACTTTTGTATTTTATACTTTAAAAAAGAGGAAAAACAAAAAATAAAATAAAATAGTTTTTATTTAATTATGTATGTAATCAAATGACAACCCTTTTATTTAATTAAAAGGATTGGGTAGAATAAGGCAACACTTGAACCCAACTCAAGTTTTTAAAAAATAATTATGAAATTTTTTTATAAGCTTTTAATTCTCAACACTTAATTACCTTGATTCTGAGCAGTATCACCTCTTCTTTGTTTGAGGTCCTCCTCCATATTAGCCTTATTTGTCTCCATATGCTTCCTAGATGTTGGCAAATTCTCTAGAGATGAAAATGTGAGACGTGCAATATGACCTGATAAGAAATAAATGTCTTTATGTGGATTGAAACATTCAATCATAAAATCTTAATCCACTTGTGAGGATATTAAGCACATGATTCCTTATTATAGTATGCAAACTTTAAATATGTTAGGTTTTAGAAAAGAGTTAAAGGAAAAGAAACTATATATGTAGAAAATACGAAATAAAATTTTCATATATTTCAAAATATTTAATCTTTATACCAGAGAGAAAAAAATAAGTGAAATAAGTTTGAATAAACATATCAAAATAATTTGTTAATTTTAAATATATATTTTATTTTATTTTTTCACTTTTCTTTTTCTGTCTTTGCTCTCTATTTTCTTCCCTTCATATTTTATCTCAAATTTTGCAAGAACCAAACTGAGGGTGAGATAAAATGTCATGCCACACAATTTTCCCATGTAATTACAACCTATAAAAGCAACAATAACAAAAAGGAAAAAAGAAAAAAAACCAGAATAATAATAATAATAATAATAATCATACATTGTTAAAATAAATGTAATTTTCGTATAGCGATGTAATAACTCTTAGAGACTTATGTTAAAATGATAATAATTTTTTAAAAATTATTAAATAAATTTATGTATTAAAAATTTTATCACCTAAGACTGGTGTAGTTTTTTTGTACAGTACACTAAATTTGGGTATAGAGAAAATGACTTCTTTCACCCACCTGGTCTTTTAATCATATTCTTCAGCATTTTCAGCAATGGTTGAAAAAAATTGATACACGTCTTGTACTTCTCTGGATGTTTCTCAGGCTTCTCTTTTCCTTTGAAAGTTGGCATGGAACTGCTGATAGGGACTGGTTCATTCGTGAGTTCGTCCACATGTAAACCTTGCAAAACATATATAAGCACAATTAATAAAGTCTCAAAGTTAATATAGGAGATATAATAGAGATACAAGGTGATGATTAAGTTATTGTTAATTAAGCGACTCTTACAATTATAAATAAATCTGCTGAATTGGGCCAGGTGAAGACTAGTTTTGAATACAGCTGGTTTACTGGCCAGGACATGGAGCGGAGTGTAGCCATTCTCGTCGACACAATAGATAAGATGGTCATACTTACAAATGATATGATATGCCACATCTGTGAAGTGAAAGAGTTCATTATACAATACAAAACAAGGATAGTATGCAAGCAATATTGAAACAAAAGGAAGATATGAAAATTAAATACTAACCAAAGTACTCTCCAGAGATGGCAACATGAAGAATGGTTTGGCCATCATCCCTTCGAGTGTAGTGATTGTGTGTGCCTGCAGGGCCGCATTTACTATGGAGGTAAAGGAAAGCCTCTTTTTTACCATGGAGAGCAGCCAAGAAGAGAGGCGTTTCCCCTGCAATGTTACGAAGGCCTACCAGTTCTTCACGCTTTGTAGCAATGTACTCGCACATGTTCACATGTTCACATTTCCAATTAATGCTGCTAGATGGAGTGGGGTATTCCCTCGATCATTTGCTATCATCAGAGGGTTTTTTGCTTCAGCTTCCGAGCTGCTCTCTCCATGCTGTGCTTTTTCTTCTTCAGCATCAACCAAGTTAACTAGCCTTTTAACTGTATCCTCTGTGCTTTCGAACACAGCTATATGCAATGCTGTCTCCCCTGATCTAGTGAGCCTCGCATTTTGAGCCCATGGATATTTCTCATACATACCTACAACATCTTCCCAATTGCCTTCCATGGCATGATTTAACATTTCTTGTTTGACTTCTTCCATAACCAGAAATTCCATTAATGAACTCTTCCTTCTCCTCCTACAACAACTGAACAACAATCACAACTAGCTAGTAAGCACGTCTACAAGATTGTTGGAAGATGTGTTTGCACCACCATATATATATATAGACATAGAGAGAGTAACCAGACCTCATTTTCTGTACACCGATTGAGAATTGATACCATGCTTTCGATTTGGGAGAAGAGCCAAAGTATGGACCCTCATATCATGCTGCATTTTTGCATGTTGGTATACTATTCAACACTTAATATAGCATAAAACCAGAAGATAGACTGCCGCAATATTTGGTTCTTGGACAATTGGAAGGAAAATGTGAGGGAAAGAAAAAATAGTGGGAAAGAAAGAGTTTAAAAAAATTAAAAATAGATTATTATTACATGTTATTTCAAATTTATTTCTGTAAATTATTAAATACTCAATATACTATAAAGCTCAAAATTAGACTACTGCAATATTTGGTTCTTGGAAAATCGGAAGGAAAATGCTAGGGAAAGAAAATAAAAGGAAAAAAAAAGGGTAAAAAGAATTAAAAAAAAAAAAAAAAGATTGAAAGTTAATAAATTATTTTTATATGTTATTTGAAACTCAATAATTTTTCTACAAAGAGATTAAATAATTTCAAAATGTGTAACTTTCTAACTAATTTTGATTATTTTTTATTTTTATTTTTGCAATTTGTACATTAAAATTGAACACATGAAAAAATAATTTTGCTTAACATTTTTTTTTTTTTAATTTTAACCAAACATAGCAAACAAAAATAAAGGAAACTAATGTAGACTGAAAAATAAGAAAAAAAAAATAGAATGGGGGCTACTATCGAATGAATAAGTTTTACAATTTTACAATTAGTTTGAATTCAAAGTTCTTCAAGCTTAAAGTCTCTCAAACTCTAAAAAGTATTACCTACGAGGAAGGTATTTTGAAAAGCAATTACCTACCGCTCTATTTCTGGCCATACATAAAGGCCAATGCAACCACAAATTGAAAAGTGATACCTTGCTTTAGCTTTGGGGACAAAAAATATTACCACTTCAAGAAGCAACGAAGAATAGATAATCATCTGAATTTGATAGAAATTATTCAGAAAAAAAAAAAGTTATATAAATTGAATTGTTTTTAACCTTTTTATAGTACTTTAAATTTTAGTTACTATTATTATTTTATTTTTTTAAAAAATAGAAAGTATATCCAAACTAGCACTCAATTAATGCAAACAAATATTGTAACTTGGAAAAAAGTTCAAAGTATGAAAATCAAGATTTTTCATTTCATCAACCGGATCAAGCAAAGTATGATCATATTGTGAGAATGGAATAAAGAAAAAAAAATTAGAAGAGGCAAAGTGTTTATTCTCTTTGTTATACTTATATTTACATTTCAAAATAAGAATCTAAATGTCTTTTATTTTCAACTAAGCATCTAGTATCAGTGCTTCTATACCTGAAGAAAGAGAATTGATACTCAGCTTCTATACTTGACCTAGAGACCATTGGTTGTCATTTAGATGATCAAGATACACAATTTACTCCAAGTTAAAATACAAAAACCAAAGGTACTCCTAGTATCAGTGCACCTAACGCAATTAACACCACAAGATCTTGTTAAATATAGTGCAATTTATTTAAGGAATCTAATTCCATAATCCATAGTTCCCTTTAAATATCTCAGAATACGTTTCACAGCTCGTGTATCTGCTTCAGTGGGAGCTTGTAAATGTTGGCAAGCTTTGTTTACTACATGTACCATATCCGGTCTTGTAAATGTGCAATATTGGAAGGACCCAACAAATTACCTATTAAGAGTTAGATCAACTAGACTATCACATCAAATGATGTAACTATCGGTTGGATTGTTATGGGCGTGTTTAAGTGAGAACACTCAAGCATTTTTACCCCATCGAGCAAGTCTTCAACGTACTTTTCTGGGAAATAAAAGTACCTCTAGAAAAATTTCGAACTTCCATGCCTAGAAAGTAATGAAGCTACCCTAAATTCTTTAAGGAAAACTCTTTACTTAATGTACTAATGAGACTATCAACGATATTTTTATCATTTCATGTGACTATAACATCATCAACATAAATGAACATTAGAAACATTAGAACAATGGAATGAGTTGTTCAAGGTATGAATAAGGATGGGTTTGCTTTACCACAACAAAAGCCCAGATGCAGAAGGAATGGAGAGAGGCTATCAAATCAGGCCCTCAAAGCTTGTTTCAAGCCATAGAGAAAGCAGTTAAGTTTGTATACCTTATTAGGAAAGTCTTCATTTACGAATCCAAGAGGTATGTAAGAATGCATTTTTTTTACATCTAGCTACCTCATTGTCCATTGTAAGGGTACTTCAAGTGAGAGAATCAATCTAATTGTTGTATGTTTTATGGTCGGACTACCTCATAGAAATCCAAACCTAGTACTTGAGTAAAGCCACAAGCAACCAATCGAGCTTTGAATCTATCCTGAATTTAGGCACTTGAGGATGGTGGAACCCTCTCAAAGGGGTGGAGGTTAGGGTTCCTCTCTCTTGAATAGTAAAAAAAAAAAAAAAAACAAAAACAAAAACTCTAAAGGGGGTTTATATAGACTTAAAGTGACTTGAACCCATCTTGGGTTTAGGTCTCTTAATTAAGCTCATTTGGTTCTTAATTAGTTAATTAGTCCTATTAGGTTCTAATTGATTATTAGCCTAGTCTAGAGAAATCATTCACAAGCTCTTATGTAATCTTATTTATTTACCAAAACACGCTTATGCACATATGTGAATAAAGAACTCAAATATCCCTCTAGTAATATGCCACCTAAGAATATGAGTTTGAATGGAGACCACTAGGACTCATAGGAAAATACTATCTCCTTCAAAATCCAATTTTGAAGTTGATTCAAATCTCATTACAAAGAGCCAACTCCACTCTAGTATCCTATGATCTTAAATCGAGATAGAATACTCAGGTATGGGACTTGATAACAATTACATGCAAACTCCCCCATGAATTAGTGTTCATAATCTAACAAAGCGAATATTATCAACCTTTAAAGATTACCTCTATAATCCTTAAATCTCAAATTCTCATATTATGTAATTAATTGATATACTCTAACTCTTCAAGAGTATATGTAAAATTCCACTTGAAGAATTACTACAACCATAGATTTTATGATCATATATTCTTAGGATCACCCAAGGGAACACATTTTCTCAATCTCATAAGGTATCATAGTGTCTATCTTGAGAATATTTGTTGTCATTTGCCTTAATCGACAATGGTCCTATTCATAGGGAATATATGACCACCTTAAGATCTCATTGGTAGGTTAAAGTTATTGAAGACTTTAGCTTTAACTCAATATTCTCTCAAGGTCTAGTCCCCATGCAACATTGTAACTTCGTGAATCATGACTACCTAGTAGCTAATGTAGTGATTCACCATAGGTCCTATCTAATGTGTAACCACACACATTATTATATTCACCATTTGATGACCACGATAAGTCATTCCTTTGATTAGAAGATAGTGCACTTTAAACTCCGATAGATTTCCTAAATCCATAAACTAAATACGAAGAATTCATCAACTTGCAATGAACCTATGACTTGGATTTTTTTATACAACTTCTAATGCACCCAAGTCATGTAAATACAAGTGATGCAAGTCTAAATGCTTAAATAAATATGAAGACAAACAAGGGATTGGATATAAATTCATGTCTAACTTTGTTACATCATGTCATGATTTAGGAAAATATTCTATTTGACTAGGCATTAAGAATGGCCCTAGTTTACATCCACCATAACTATCATACGTATGAGACAGATTTTTGTAGCAACAAGTCCATGATCTCTAAAGATCATTTGTTCTTTTCCTTCTTTGCTCACATCTTCTTTAGCTCTCTTGATCTGAACAACCACACTATAAAATACACGTTAACATACTTCCAAACTATATGGCAAACAATTGGGATGGCAAGTAGGATGCTGGCATACCTAATCCACCAATGAACAACATTGTCGATCTAGATATAAATTTGATGATCATCAGCTATATATTACATGATCGTTTGCCTATATTTGAAAATGGATTGAGTGAGCCCAGTACTTTATTTGGGAATAAATTTGCGGGGAAATTGGTTTTAGATGTAACACAATAAAAATATTCAAAAAAAATATAATTAACTTTTTACTTTTTCAATAGTAAAAGATTAAAATACATTTTATTTCATACCATGAGACTAACATTAAATAAAATGTATTTTAATCTTTTATATAGGAATGAAAATAAGAAGTTCATCATATTTTTTTAAATATTATAATCTTATTGCACGTTATCTCAATTTTCCTCAAGTTTTTTTATAATAAATAGTAAACAACTATTCGGAACAAATATTCATGCTTTGTTTAGAGAGTAACTTTTGAGAAGTGAAAAAGGTATTCTAAACTCAATTTTTTTAAAAGAGTTTAGGGCTAAAAAAAACAAAGAACTTAATATAAAAGTCAAAAAAATATTACTTTTTATTAAAGCTCCATGTTTATTTAAACAAAAAATTATTTTATATTTAATTGAACTTTTATAATACTAATAGAATCTTTTGAAGGTTACAATTTTGAATAGCAAATATATAACAAATAGCTGTTCATAAGAGATTTGACATTTTAATTTTCAAGAGAGATCAAAAACTAAGTAGAATACTCTAATAATTTTATTATGCTTCAAAAATTGTAAATTAGTTAATTCAAGATAGCTATTTTATATACCTATTAGAGCATAAAAATCCTTTTTCTTTTAAAATTTTGATCCACTTTTGCATATCACATGTGTATAGTTAGGGATGGTAATAGGAGGGGTTCAAGATATGTCATTCCCTTCTTGACCCATCCAAATTATTTAGATATAATCCCATCCTGCCTATAAAAAAAATGGGGAAAAAAAAAATCAATGGGATAAGAAGGGTTGGGGCAAGTATGAAAATTTTAGTTGCCTTAATTGCCTCATCCCACTTAATTTTACTTATTTTTTAAATCTTAAGTCACATTAAAAGTAAATATCATTTACAAAATAAATAAATCTTATAATTTACTTTTATGGAAAGTAAATTTTTGTATTTTATATGTTAAAAAAAGAAGAAAAACAAAAAAATAAAAATAAAATAGTTTTTATTCAATTATGTATGTAATCAAAAGGCAACCCTTTTATTTAATTAAGGGGGTTGGGTAGAATAAGTTAACACTTGAACCCGACTCATATTGAAAAAAAAAATGTGAAATTTTCTTATAAGCCTTCAATTCTCATGCTTATGTGGAACAGTTAATTACCTTGATTCTGAGGAGTATCACCTCTTCTTTCTTGAGGGTCCTCTATATTAGCCTTATTTGTCTCCATATACTTCCTAGATGTTGGCAAATTCTCTCTATATATTGCTGAAATTGTAAAATGGATTGGTCATGACAACATTCATGATCATGAACAACGAGATGAAAATGTGAGACATGCAATATGACATGGTAACAAATAAATGCCTTTATGTGGGTTGAAACATTCAATAGCTTCGTTATTGTAGACCTAACAATCATGAAAATCTCAATCCACTTGCGGAGATAAGCACATGATTCCTTGTTATGCTATGAAAACTTTAAATATATTTGGTTCTAAAAAAGAATTAAGGAAAGGAAACTATATATATATAGAAAATAGGAAATAAAGTGAATATCATTAAAAAATAATTAAAATTTTATATCCTTTCAAATTATTTAATCTTTATACTGAAGAGAAAAAAAAATCAGTGAAATGAGTTTGGAAAGAAAATTATGGTTGGATGCCAAGAAAATTGCATAGAAAATGTATTTTGGAGAGAAAAATCTAATCTACTCCCCTGCAACTAATAGTTCAACTAAAAGTATATGATAACTCCTAGAAAAGATATGATTTATTTTCACAATAGTAGATTGTAGAATAGTGGAAGATCAATGCTCGGTTTTCCAAAAATATGACTACTTTTTTAAGACATGGTTTTCTCTTTTTCATTTTTCTTTTTTTCTCAAAAAAGAAAAAAAAAAACATCATAATAAATTTTTAGGAAAATTAGGTGCTAATTTTTAGGAAACGTGTAAGAAAGAAAGCTTACACATAAGAATATGAATATAACTAAGAGAATATATATATTTTTTCTCTTTATATATCTTTTTTCTTTATTCCTTTCCCATTTTGGTACTTTGCTTGACATGGTTCAAATGAAAAAACTTGATTTTCACATTTTGGACTTTATTCCAAGGTACAATATCATGTGGATATGCATTGGTCTACTTTTTGTTTTAAAAATTAAAAATACCAATAAATTGGATATAAAATATAAAAATTCCAAAGTACAATTCCTCTTATTTCTTGGGTCATGGATACCGGGGCAACCCACCATGTTTGTTGCACTCTAAGTTTATTCAAATCTACTTCTCCATCTTTTAATTCCAATGTCACTCTTCCTAATGGGGAATCCGTAGTCATTACCCGTATAGGATCCATAAAACTGTTTGATCATTTTGTGCTTGAGAATGTCTTATACGTTCCCCAATTTCGATTCAACCTGCTTTCATTGAGTGCCCTCACTCAGTCCCATAGATGTTTTGTTCAATTTGATTCTGAATCTTGTTTTATTCAAGACCATTTATAGGGGAAGATGATTGAGTTGGGTAAACGCAGGGGCAACCTTTACATTTTGGACCCAACCAACCTTTTTCCTATCTCAGGTGTTTGTAATAATGTCTCTAAGAAAGAACATGAAGTTTGGCATTCTCGTTTAGGAAATCCCTCTTATGTTAGACTTAATGTTCTGAAAAAATGTATTGCATTCTAAACAACTCATTAATGAAACACCTCATTGTTCAATTTGTTATTTAGCAAAGCAGAAATGTTTACCATTTCATAATTCTACTTCTGTGTTAATTTCAACTTTTGAATTGTTGCATTTAGATATTTTGGGTGCTTTCCATTTACCAACCCATGATGGGTTTTGTTATTTCCTTACCATTCTGGATGATTTTACTTGTTTAACTTGGGAGTATTTGTTGAAAGCTATGATAGACATTTAATTAATAATCTAAACATGCCATAAAAACCATTAAATAACAATTAGATCATAAACGGAATTCTAGATTGATCGGAAAACATACCTCCCGCCATTGTCATTCTACAGTTTTGCTATTTTCGGGTTTCAGGTGCTTCTAAACCTTCACAATTTCCAGTTTTGAAAACTGAAAAGAGATTGCAAGCTTAGGGTACCGTCCCGTTAGTGTTCTGCCTCGTTTTAAAAGACTCTCTCCATCACTGAGTCTACCTGGAACGTGCACAGAACATGGGGTAGTGATGCGAACGTGGTTTGGAGCATGAATCCTCGTTCCTAAGTTGATGGAATGATGTGGACCACATTCCGAATCACATCTTCGATTTATTACCGAAGATGCAGGAGAAATAAAATCCCAACATTCTCCCACTTGGTCCATATATTCCATTATTCATCATAGCAAGAAACAAAACATATGAATCATGGCGATAGGTCCTCTAATATCGAGTATTATCTTCCATGTATCACAATGCATCATATTTCTTAAACACTAGCCCATATGGCTTAATGAATAAACCTTATGTTTATTCTAAGTCCAAACATTAATGATATTTCTCAATAAATGAATAAAAGTGTACACAAAGAAAATCAAATACGAGAAAACATACAAATAGAGTTTCATTGAAAATAACATTCGTTCTTACAACGAAAATCACACAAAGGAACCAAGTCCCAATCTATCTACATGATCCTTAAATTTCAACGGTGGCATGCCTTAGTCAAAGGATCAGCAATCATCAATTCAGTGCTAACGTGTTCAATAACCACTGTTTTCTCTTTAACACGTTCTCTTAGGGCTAAATACTTGATGTCGATGTGCTTGTTTTGACCGCTACTTTTATTGTTCTTAGCCATAAAAATTGCAGCTGAATTGTCACAATATATTTTCAATGGCCTAGAAATTGAATCCACAACTCTAAGCCTAGAAATGAAACTCTTTAACCATACACCATGCGAGGTAGCCTCAAAACAAGACACGAACTCAGCCTCCATAGTGGAAGTTGCAATCAAAGTTTGCTTTGCACTTCTCCAAGAAACAGCTCCATCGGCTAGCATAAAGACATATCTTGAAGTTGATTTTCATGAATCAATGCAGCCAGCGTAGTCCGAATTAGAGTAGCCAATCACTTTCAAATTATCAGTCCGTCTATACATAAGCATGTAGTCTTTGGTCCCTTGAAGGTATCTCATCACCTTCTTTGCAGTTTTCTAGTGGTCCATACCTGGATTACTCTACTATCTCCCTAACATCCCAACAGCAAATGCAATGTCAGGTCTTGTGCAGACCTGAACATACATCAAGCTTCCAACAGCAGAAGCATAAGGAATGTTCTTCATTTGTTCCCACTCAAGATCATTCTTCGGGCACTAGTCCAAATTGAACTTATCGCCCTTCACAATGGGAGCTATACTTGGTGAACAATCTTTCATCCGAAATCTTTCTATAACCTTGTTGATATAGGTCTCTTGAGACAAACCTAAAAGGCCTCGAAATCTGTCTCTCTGTATCTTAATGCCAATGACATAAGTCGCATCACCCATATCCTTCATATCAAAGTTTTCAGATAGAAACTGTTTCACCTCATGTAGCAAACCTTTATTATTGGTTGCAACTAAAATGTCATCCACATACAGAACAAGGAAACATATCTTACTCCCACTGACTTTCTGATATATAGATTGATCCATAATGTTCTCCACGAAACCAAATGAAGAGATAACATCATGAAACTTCAAATACCACTGACGGGATGCTTGTTTCAATCCATATATGGATTTCTTAAGCTTGCATACCAAATGCTAACCACCACTAGAAGAAAATCCTTCTGATTGTTTCATGTAAACCTCTTCCTCTAGATTTCCATTGAGAAATGTCGTTTTCACATCCATTTGTTGCAACTCTAAGTCAAAATGTGCAACTAATGTCATAATGACATGAAGAGAATCTTTCTTAGATACAGGAGAAAAAGTCTCCTTGTAGTCAATTCCTTCATTTTGAGTGAATCCTTTAGCAACGAGTCTCGCTTTATATCTTTCAATGTTGCCCAATGAATCTTTCTTTGTCTTGAAGACCCATTTACATCCAATGGCTTTTGCACCATCAAGCAACTCATCAAGATTCCAAACTCCATTAGATGCCATAGAATTCATCTCATCTTTCATAGCATCATACCATAAATTAGACTCTTTGCAACTTATGGCTTGTGAAAACGTTTCAGGATCATTTTTGGCTCCAATGTCATAGTCCAATTCTTGCAAATACACAACATAATCACTAGGTATTTTTGGTTTTCTCACTCTTGTAGATCTCCTTAATATTGAATCAACATTTTCCTGAGGATCACGTTGCTCAACGGGTTGTTCAACAATTTATGGCGAATCTTGAACAACTTGATCTATTGGATTGTCATTCGCAATTTGTGGAGCTTCAATGATTGGTTGTTTATCACCCGTTTGAACTTGAGGGGCGTTCTGAATGACAATCAATCTATCACTTGAAGTGGATGGTTGAGCATCTATATGATCTTTTTCAGAAACAATGTCCTGAAATCGATCGCTCCCATTAATCAAGTCATTCTCAAGAAACTTAGCATTTCTTGACTCCACAATTCTAGTGTTGTGAGATGGACAATAAAATCTATACCCTTTAGACCTTTCGGCATATCCAATGAAATACACACTAATGGTCCTTGGGTCTAGTTTCTTCTGTTGTGGGTTGTAAACTCTTACTTCAGACGAGCATCCCTAAACGCGTATATGTCGCAAACTCGGTTTGCAACCTTTCCATAATTCAAATGGCGTATTGGGGACAACCCTTGTTGGAACTCGGTTCAATATATACACTGTCGTTTTAAGAGCTTCAATCCACAAGGATTCAGGAAGCTTGGAGTTACTACGCATACTCCTAACCATGTCGATTAATGTTCGGTTTCTTCTTTCAGCCACACCGTTCTGGTCTGGGGAACCAGGCATGGTGTATTGAGCAACTATCTTATACTCTTAAAGAAACTTCACAAAGGGACTAGGTGCTTGTCCATCCTCGATGTATCTACCATAATATTCTCCACCTCTATCCATTCTCACAATCTTTATTTGTTTTCCGCATTGTTTTTCTACTTCAACCTTAAAAACTTTAAAGGCACCCAATGCTTCATTCTTGTTATGAAGCAAGTAGATATACATGTATCGTGAGTAATCATCTATGAAAGAGATGAAGTATTTCTGACCATACGCATCCATGTCTGGACAACAAATATCAGAATGTATGATCTCTAATATGTCTGTGCTCCTCTTGGCACTCTTCTTAGACTTGTTGGTCTGCTTTCCCTTAATGTAGTCCACACGAGTGTGAAAATTAGTAAAATCTAAAGAACTAAGTACTCCATCATTTACTAATCTCTTAATTCTCTGTATGGAGATATGTCCCAATCTCCGATGCCATAACATAGAGGAATCTTCATTCATAACACATCATTTTGTACCAAGTGAACATGCATAGTATTATTAGTGGTATCATTTTGCAAATTGATAGAGAAAAGACCATTAGACAATGTACCATTTCCAACAAGATTAGATTTATAAAACAAACTGAAAGATGTCTCATAAAAACTAAAGGAATAACCCAAAGGTACAATTCTTGAAACTGAAATCAAATTCCTAGAGAAACTTGGAACATAAAATGTCTTTTCTAAATTTAAAATAAAACCACTACTTAAAACTAAATTGCATGTTCCAACAGCCTCCACATGTAAACGCATCTTGTTTCCTGAATAAATGCATTGCTCACTTGGCATTGGCTTCCTTAGATTTTGCATACCCTGCAAGGTATTCGAAACATGGATTGTAGAACCAGAACCAATCCACCATGTGTTATAAATAACATCAACCATATTTGATTCATAACAAACAAATGAAATTGGTTTACTTTTCTTCTCAAGCCATTTCTGGAATTTGGTGCAACCCTTTTTCATGTGCCCCTTCTTCTTGTAGAAGAAGCACCTATTAACCTTCTTGATTCCACCTTGGGGCAGTATTTTACCTTTCCCTTTCTTTTTGGCCTGATTTTGATCATTTCCTTCCATTTTCATTAATGCATTATCACCCAATTCCATTTTCAACCTTCCCTCTTCTTGAACACACATGGTCCGAAGCTCATTAATTGACCACTTATCTTTGTGTGTGTTGTAGGAGATTTTGAAGGGTCCATATTGTTGTGGAAGAGTGTTTAAAATGAAGTGCACAAGGAAGGAGTCAGACATTTCAACCTCAAGTGTTTTCAATTGTGCCATAATATCCCTCATTTGCATTATGTGCTCTCACACACCACTCATTGGTGAGCCTTAAAGATGAAAACTTCATTATCAGGGTGCTGGCAAGTGCCTTATCTGAAGTCACAAATTGTTCATCAATAGCCTTCAATAATGTCTTGACATTGTCATGCTGATCCACAAAACCACGAATACCATCAAAGATTTTGGTCTTTATGAACATCAGATTAAGGCGATTTGATCGCTCCCATTGTTCATAAAGAGCCTTTTCTGCTGTAGTGTTGGTGTCAATAATGGTTGGCTTGTCTTTCCTGATAGCATAATCAATGTCCATGCACCCCAAATGAAGGAGAATTCTCTCCTTCCAAACCTTATAGTTATCACCTTTCAATTCGGGAATGTCACATTTTATATTAGAGAAATTCTCAGGTTGCATGACTGCACAAAAATTAAACATACTTGCTTATAATTCAAATTTGAGACTAATGAACAAATATCATGTTTTACCAATGTAACTCATGTTCAAAAATTATGAATCTAGTGACATAAAACTTGTCTGTGAGCTAAAGTTCTGATTCAATTAGATCCATGTAAAACCTTATGATAAAACTAGCAAATTATGTTTCATTTCCTAATTCCTGTGGGTAATTAAGAAATATAATTTGATATTCCACCCTAATTAATTATACAAATTTAATAAAACATTCCTGTGGGATAAAATTTTATTATATCAAATATAATTAATTACCCATAATGTCATTTTCCTATATGTGATCCTAAAACAATTAATATATAATTTTGCATAATTAAAGATGTTGTGACTACTCCTTAATTAAATAAAATTATATGGATCACTTGACATTTAATTAATTCACAAGAAAACTTATATAAATTGCATGAAGCCATAAGCAATTTTTACACAAAACTCAATATCAATGTGAAAATTTTCTGAAATTGTATAAATTATAAGCACATTAATATATAAAATTAAAACCATAAAAGCCTTTAAGAATAAATTTAATGTGCAAATTATCTAATGTAATGTTGTATGCACAATAAACCATTAAAAATAAAAATATGCATTCAACTAGCAAAAATAAATAATCTATCACATAAAATATCCATAAATTAACATATTTTAAAAAACACTAAATTTTATGATTTTTTATCTATTATTATTACAATTCACTAAATCCAGATGATTATAAAAAAAAAAAAGTTTATAGGCTACTGCCAGGAGGACTCGAACCTGTGCAATGAATGAATGAGGACAAGACTATGACCAACTAGGCTACTACCCCTTTTCTGATTACTTGTTTACCTATTTAAATCTTATTGACAGTCAAAACGATAAGCCCCTGTAGTTGTCCCTTGCCTTCAGCCGGGTCTGTTTGACCCATCTGCAACCCGAAATGAAACCCGACTGTTTCCAGGTATTCCAGACACCAAAATGATGATTAAAAACACCGAAATGTTAGAAATCTCATCTCCTAATGATTTCTAACAATATTTTTCATCAAAAACTTTTAAAACCAAAAACTCAAAAATACCAAAACTCACTTGATTGAAAAATGCAGATTGTAAAATGAACAAGGCAAAGGCATACAAGGCTCTAATACCAACTGATGGACATTTAATTAATAATCTAAACATGCCATAAAAACCATTAAATGACAATTAGATCATAAATGGAATTATAGACTGATCGGAAAACATACCTCCCGCCATTGCCATTCTACAGGTTAAAATGGGTTTTGCTATTTTCGGGTTTCAGGTGCTTCTAAACTTTCACAATCTCCACTTAGATGGTGTTTTGAAAACGAAAAAGAGATTGCAGGCTTAAGGTACCCTCCCGTTAGTGTTCTGCCTCGTTTTAAAAGACTCTCTCTGTCACTGAGTCTACCTGGAACATGCACAGAACATGGGGTAGTGATATGAACGTGGTTTGGAGCATGAATCCTCATTCCTAAATCGATGGAATGATGTGGACCACGTTCCGAATCACGTCTTTGGTTTATTACCGAAGATGCAGGAGAAATAAAATCCCAACAAGCTAAATCTGATGTTGCTAGCATTTTTCCTGCATTTTATAATCTTATCCACACACAATATGGTGTCAAAATCAAATCAGTTCGTAGTGATAATGCACTTGAATTAGCTTTCACACATTTCTTTCGTGACAAAGGAATAATGTCTTTCCATTCTTGTGTTGACACTTCTCAATAAAACTCTATTGTGAAACAAAAGCACCAGCATCTTTTGAATGTAGCCCGAGCTCTATTGTTTCAATCTCATATCCCATTAGCATATTAGGGTGATCGCATTTTAATTGTTGCATATCTCATAAACAGGATACTTTCCCCTGTCTTATCTAATAAAACCTCTTTTGAAGCTTTATATCATAAGGTTCCTTCCTATGGTCCTCTTCTTACTTTGGTTGCCTATGCTATGGATCTACACTCACTCTTCATCATGATAAGTTCTCTCCCAGGGCAATTCGGCTTCTGTTCCTTGGTTATCCTCCAGGTTATAAAGGCTACAAACTATTAAACCTTAATACTAATGTAATTTATATTAGCAGGGATGTAGTCTTTCATGAAGCTTTGTTTTCTTTCAAACAAATAACCAGGAACCTTATATTTATGAGTTGTTTTCTAACAATGTTCTTCCTTCTGCACATAGGATCACATTTTCTTCACCTTTCCCTTTGGTCAATGATTCAGCTCCTACTTCTCTGAAGCAAAATCCTGTTACTGTTCCTTCTCGTCCTTCCCAAGTCACAAAGCCACCCTCCTATCTCTGAGATTACCACTGCTATGCCAATGTTTCACAACCCACTTCTATTTTGTATCCTCTTTCCAATGTGCTTTGTTATGATAAAATCTCATCTTATCATTGTGCCTTGGTTCATGCTATCTCTTCACATGTTGAACCTGCTTCTTTCACCCAAGCTATGGAAATTCCAAAGTGGCAGCAAGCTATGCAGACAAAACTACAAGCTCTTAAGGCGAATGATACATAGTCCTTAACCACCCTTCCTCCTGATAAACAAGCTGTGGGATGTAAATGGGTTTACAAATTAAAATTTTGATATGATGGTACACTTGAGCATCATAAAGCACGCTTACTTACAAAATGATATAATCAACAAGAAGGTGTGGATTATGTAGATACATTTTCCCCAGTGGCTAAATTGGTAACAATTAAACTTTTGTTGGCTTTAGCAGCTATTCATGGGTGGCATCTCATCCAATTGGATGTTAACAACACTTTTCTTCATGGTGATTTAACTGAAGAGGTTTAGATGTGCTTACCTCAAGGATATCACCGTGAGGAGGAGACTTCTCCTCCTAACACTGTTTACAGGTTGCACAAGTCGATTTATGGCCTCAAACAAACTTCAAGACAATGATTTGCCAAGTTTTCGAGTGTGCTATTGAAGAAAGGTTTCACTTAGTCATCCTCAAATCATTCATTGGAAAGCTTTTATATTGACAATTACATGGCCAGACTTGTCATATGCAGTGAATCGGCTTAGTTAGTATTATGTAAATCCAAGGACAACTCACCTTCAAGCAATACATTTGTTTTACAATATATCAAATGAACTGTAGGGCAGGGTCTCTATTTCTCTTCTTCTTCAACAGTTCAGCTAAATGCTTTTGCGGATTCATATTGGGTTGCGTACAAAGAAACGAGGAGATCAACTAATGGTTTTTGTGTATTTCTTAGAGAGACTGATTTCATGGAAATCAAAGAAGCAAAGCATTGTATAAGCAGAGTATCAAGCAATGACTAATGTTACTTGTGTCCTAGTTTGATTAATTTCTCTTCTTCAAGATTTTTGAATTCAACACAAGTAGCCAGCAATGTTATTCTGTGATAATGAAGTAGCACTTCATATAGCTATAGGCAATTCATAATGCATATAGAATGTAACTTATGCCATACTTACCTCCAGCCATTGTTGGGTTGCAAGTCTTTGGTTTCCAAAGCTCTATCTCTCCTTATGGATGGTGTAATTTCTGAAGATTTTCAGCAACATGAGAGAGGAGCTCGGGACCAAGACCGATATTTTAAAATACAAAGAAAACGTGGCTTCCCATCAAAGCCACGTTTCTTTGATTTGCCACACGATGAGCAGTTGAGATAACTTATGCCATACTTACCTCCAGCCATTGTTGGGTTGAAAGTCTTTGGTTTCCAAAGCTCTATCTCTCCTTATGGATGGTGTAATTTCTTAAGATTTTCAGCAGCATGAGAGAGGAGCTCGGGACCAAGACCGATATTTTAAAATACAAAGAAAACGTGGCTTCCCATCAAAGCCACGTTTCTCTGATTTGCCACACGATGAGCAGTTGAGAGAAATGTGCTCCTTAACAGCAGCTACATGATGAAGGACGTGGCCAAGTGTTAGACCACTTCAAGGCAACGGAACGTGGGTGATTTGATAACATTCTCCCACTTGGTCCACACTTTTAACCTCATGTCCTATCTTAGATCATCATTTTTCCGCATTAAGTAACAAATATATGAATCATGGCGATAAATCCTCTATATAACGAGTGTTATCTTCCATGTATTACAATGTATTCATTTCTTAACATTTTACTTTATGTGGCAATATTACTTAATGAATAAACCCTATGTTCATTCTTGGTCCAATGAAGTTGAATTTTCTCAAAATTAAATAAAGGTGCACATCAATATGAGAAAACATCATAATAAGAGTTTGTACAATAAAAACTACATAAGGGAACTAAGTCCCATGTTCATTACATGATCCTTGAATTTCAACGGTGGCATGCCCTTAGTCAAAGGATCAACGATCATCAATTCAGTGCTAATGTGCTCAATAACCACTTTCTTTTCTTTAACACGTTCTCTTATGGCTAGATACTTAATGTCGATGTGCTTGCTTTGACTTCCACTTTTATTGTTCTTTGCCATAAAGACTGCAACTGAATTGTCGCAATATATATTCAATGGCCTAGATATTGAATCCATAACTCTAAGCCCGAAAATGAAACTCTTAAGCCATACACCATGTGAAGTAGCCTCAAAACAAGATATGAACTCAGCTTCCATAGTAGAAGTAGCAGTCATGGTCTGCTTAACGCTCCTCTAAGATATAGCTCCACTGGCCAATATAAAAATGTATCCAGATGTTGATTTACGTGAATCAACACAACCAGCGAATTCTGAATCTGAGTAGCCAACTACCTCTAAATTGCTTGTTCGTTTGTACATAAGCTTGTAATCTTTGGTTCCTTGAAGATATCTCATCACTTCTTTACAGCTTTCCAGTGGTCTATACCTGGGTTACTCTGATATCGTCCTAACATTCCAACAGCAAATGCAATGTCAGGCCTTATGCAGACCTGAGCATACATCAGACTTCCAACTGCAAAAGCGTATGGAATGTTCTTCATTTGTTCCCTCTCAAGATCGTTTTTCGGGCATTGGTCCAGATTGAACCTATCACCCTTCACTATAGGAGAAACACTAGGTGAACAATTCTTCATCCGAAATCTCTCTAAAACTTTATTGATATAGGTTTCTTGAGACAAACCTAAGATACCTTTAAATCTGTCTCTATGGATCTTAATGCCAATGACATAAGATGCCTCACCTATATCCTTCATGTCGAAATTTTTAGAGAGGAATTGTTTCACCTCATGAAGTAAACCCTTATCATTGGTTGCAAGTAAGATGTCATCCACGTATAAAACAAGAAAACAAACTTTACTCCCACTGACCTTAAGGTATATGCATTGATCCATAACATTTTCAATAAAACCAAATGAAGAAATTATGTTATGGAATTTTAAATACCATTGGTGAGATGCTTGTTTCAAACCGTATATGGATTTCTTAAGCTTACAAACCAATTGCTCACCATCACTAGAGGGGAAACCTTCAGGTTGTTTCATGTAAACCTCCTCCTCTAGCTCTCCATTAAGAAATGTTGTTTTCACATTCATTTGTTGTAATTCCAAATCAAAGTGGGCTGCTAATGCCAATATAATGCGTAAGGAATCTTTCTTAGATACAGGAGAAAAGGTTTTCGTGTAATCGATTCCTTCTTTCTGAGTGAACCCCTTTGCAACAAGTCTGGCCTTGTATCTCTCAATGTTGCCTAATGAGTCTTTCTTTGTCTTAAAAACCCATTTACAACCAATGGTTTTTGCACCATTAGGCAACTCAACAAGGTCCCAAACATCGTTGCACTTCATGGAACTCATCTCATCCTTCATGGCATTGTACCACAATTCTGATTCTTTACAACTCATGGCTTGTGAAAATGATTCGGGATCATTTTCGGCTCCTATATTATAGTTAGATTCTTGTAGATACACTACATAATCACTAGGAATTGTTGACCTCTTAGTTCGAGCAGACCTTCTTAAGGTTGCACCAATATCTTCCGAGGAAGTATGAGGTTCAACTTGTTGTTCAGAAGTGTTAGGCAACTCCTGATCAACTTGGTCTACTGGAATATTGTCAACAACTTGTGGAAATTCAATGACTGGTTGAACTTCATTGATTGTTCGTTCAACACCCGTTTGTACTTAAGGGGTGTTATGAACAATAAACAATCTATCGCTTGAAGTGGAAGGTTGAGACTCTGTATGATCAATATCAGAAACTATGTTTCTAAATTGATCGCTCCCACTGACCAAGTCATATTCAAGAAATTTAGCATTTCTCGATTCCACAATCCTAGTGCTGTGAGATGGACAGTAAAATCTGTACCCCTTAGACTTTTCAGCATATCCAATGAAATACCCACTAATAGTCCTTGGGTCCAGTTTCTTCTTCTGTGGATTATAAATTCTCACTTCAGAAGAGCATCCCCAAACACACATATGTTGCAAACTCGGTTTCCAACCTTTCAATAACTCAAATGGCGTCTTTGGGACAACCTTGGTTGGAACTCGGTTTAATATATACACTGCTGTCTTAAGTGCTTCAGTCCACAAGAATTTAGGAAGTTTTGAGCTGCTAAGCATACTCCTCACCATGTCCAATAAAGTTCGGTTTCTTCTTTCTACTACACCATTTTGGTCTGGAGAACCAGGCATGGTGTATTGGGCAACAATCCCATGCTCTTGAAGGAACTTCGCAAATGGCCCAGGTGATTGTCCATCTTCCAAGTATCTACCATAATATTCTCCACCTCTATCTGATCTCACGATCTTAATTTGTTTACCATATTGTTTCTCTACTTCTGCCTTGAAGACTTTAAAGGCATCTAAAGCTTCATTTTTATTATGAAGTATGTAGAGATACATGTATCGTGAGAAATCATCTATGAAAGAGATGAAGTATTTCTGACCATGAGAGTCCATGTCAAGACTACATATATCAGTATGTATGATATCTAATATGGTGGAACTCCTAGTAGCACCTCTCTTTGACTTATTGGTCTACTTACCCTTAATGCAGTCCACACAAGTCTCAAAGTCAGTAAAATCTAGAGTACTAAGTACTCCATCATTCACCAATCTTTTGATTCTATCTATGGAGATATGACCTAATCTCCGGTGCCACAATGTAGAGGAATCCTCTTTTACAACACATCTCTTAATGCCAGTTTGGACATGTAATGAATTATGAGTGGTATCATTTTGTAAGAATATACAATAAAGACCATCAGACAAGATACCATTCCCAACACAATCAGATTTATAAATCAAACTGAAAGATGTTTCTGAAAAATGAAAGGAATATCCAAACGGTACAAGTCTAGAAACTGAAATCAAGTTTCGTGAGAAACTTGGTACATAAAAGGTCTTTTTCAATTCTAAAACAAAACCACTATTTAAAGTTAAATAACATATCCCTATTGCTTCCACATGCGAGCCCATCTTGTTTCCGGATAAGATGAATTGCTCACTTGTCACTGGCTTCCTTAGGTTTTGCATACCCTGCAAGGAATTTGAAATGTGGATTGTAGATCCCGAATCAATCCACCATGTGTTGGTGTTTACATTAACCATATTAGATTCATAACAAACAAATGAGGTAGGGTTACCTTTCTTCTCAAGCCAATTCTGAAATTTCAGACATTTCTTCTTCACGTGTCCTTTCTTTTTACAGAAAAAAACACTTTTCGTCTTTCTTAATGTCAGATTTATGAGGAATTTGTTACTTCCCTTTCTAACTAGCTTGAGATTTTCCTTTCTTTCCTTTGCTTTGCGTCACCAGCATGGCACTTTCTCCCTGTTCCATCATTAACCTTCCTTCCTCTTGAACACACATGGTCATCAATTCATTGATAGACCACTTATCCTTATGTGTGTTGTAAGAGATTTTGAAAGGTCCATACTGAGGTGGAAGAGTGTTAAGGATAAAGTGCACCAAGAAAGATTCAGACATTTCTACCTCGAGTTTCTTCAATTGAGCCACAATGTCCTTTATCTCCATGATATGTTCACGCACACCTTTTATAGCGGTGAGCTTCAAGGATGTGAACTTCATAATTAGGGTGCTTGCCAAGGCTTTATTTGAAGTGACGAATTGCTCGTCAATAGCCTTTAGCAATTCACGAACATTTTCATGTTGCTCGATTGAACCACGTGTACCAGCACTGATTTTTGTCTTAATATACATCACGCTAAGGCGATTAGATTTCTCCCAACGTTCGTACAATAAAATTTGTTCAGGTGTGCTAGTATCAGTGATCTTATGCGGTTCATCTTTCCTTATAGCATAATCTATGTCCATGCACCCTAATTGAAGAAGAATTCTCTCCTTCCATATCTTAAAGTTATCTCCTCTAAGTTCAGGAACCTCACAACGAATATCAGATATGCTAGGTAAAACTGCACAAAAGGATTACAAGCTTATTAAAAATTTGAGGCTTTAATATAAATTCATGCTTTACCAATGTAGAACATGCTTAAAATTGAATCTAATTTTATTAAAAATTGCCTGCGAGTTAAATCTTTAATTCAATCAGATTAATTATCTTTATGATAGACTTTATCAAACTATTTTATTGAATTATGAAATTTATTATGAATATAGTTTGATATTTTCTGTCTATAATCTTTATGATAAACCTATTAAATTAATTATTCCTAACTCCTGTGGGTAAATTAGGAAAAATTAATTTTAATATTTTATCCTAATTAATTATATAAACATAATGAAAACCCTGTGGGGTAAAATCATCATATTTATATAGTTAATTACAATTAATGTCCATAATGTGATCCTTATTAATATATAATTTTTATATAATGAAGGATGCTGTGGCTATTCCTTAATTATTTAAAAAATCATATGGATTCACTAGACATTAAAACTATATGATATAATTTTAATGTATTTAACTAAATTTTAGGCAACAATTGCATGCATTAAAAGCTACAACTTTTAATTTATCTTACTCAAATTTAGGCTACATTTTTACACATACAAACATATAAATTAAAATAAATAATTTAATTTGCATGTATAAAAATCACACATAATTTAGAATAATTTAAAAGGAATTCATATTATGAAAGGGTGCCTAAATCCATATAAAAAACAATTAATTCAAATCCAATAAAATAATTCAAACTGAGCCATTAGAACCTAAACCGACCCAAATATCATATTTAACCCATGGCCCAATACATAAAGACCTTTAATAATTTTATTGGGTCACTGGACATGTAATAAGCCTAATGGGCCCAATTACATTTTAATTCCCATGGCCCAATTTGTTTAGTGGGCTTCATTGGAAACCCAATCTCTCTCTAGGTTCTCCATCAACTTAATATCACAAACCTATCTTCCTAATTTTCAATCGTGGACTACTTCATCCCCAACAGTGCCATGCATGCCGCGGCCAACGGGACGGGCTGCATCCTTTCTGGTAGCGACGTGATCGTCGCCACAATTGGGACGGGCTGCATCCACCAGAGTGCAGCCCGACTCCCTCTCTCACTGGTGAAAAACACATCATCAGCGTATAGATACTACACCTGCAGTGGCGCTTGGATAGCGCCTGAATGGCGCTCGTAACGGGGGCTTGCAGCGGCAAAGATCAGCGCTTGAATGGCGCTGAAATGAGTGCCTGAATGATGCTGGAATGAGTGCCTGAATGGCGCTTAGAATGGGGCTGAATGATGCTCAAAATGGGCACCTGAATGGCGTTCGGAAATGGCGCTTGCAGCCCCTTTGACCAACACCAGCAGCAGCGCTTTAATGTCGCTTGAATGTGGGGCCTGTAGTAGCTGAAACTACAGCCCCAACAGCACCGGAAATGCGCTTTTATAATGCCTTAAAATGACGCCTAAATGGCGGCAATGATTAGTGCCATGAAGACCTGTGATCTGTAGTGGCAAGGCTAAAGCTATTTGCCTTTTTAATAGCATGATCAATTCATAGATTTATGGGTATTTCATTTTTAAAGCATTATCAACTTATGGATGTTTCTGTATAATTGTATCTTACAACCAAAAGAGAAACCATAAACTAAGCAAGTCTCCAGCAAAATAGATATCAAGGCAGAGATAAGATTTTCAATGCTCTGATACCAAATGTAGGCAATTCATAATGCATATAGAATGTAACTTATGCCATACTTACCTCCAGCCATTGTTGGGTTGCAAGTCTTTGGTTTCCAAAGCTCTATCTCTCCTTATGGATGGTGTAATTTCTGAAGATTTTCAGCAGCATGAGAGAGGAACTCGGGACCAAGACCGATATTTTAAAATACAAAGAAAACGTGGCTTCCCATCAAAGCCACGTTTCTCTGATTTGCCACATGATGAGCAGTTGAGAGAAATGTGCTCCTTAACAACAACTACATGATGAAGGACGTGGCCAAGTGTTGGACCACTTCAAGGCAGTGGAACGTGGGTGATTTGATAACAATAGCAACCAATGTCGTGTTCCATGAACGGACAAAGCACATTGAGATCGACTATCATCTCGTGCTAGAGAAGATTCAAGCAGGCTGTCTTAAAACAATGCATGTTTCATATTCTATTTTACTAAGTAAAATATGAAAAAAAAAATTAATATAATTAAAATTTTCTAGAAACTTATATACATTTTAAATTACTTATCTTTATATAGAGCAATTAAAATAAGTAATATGAGTTTCCAGCAGTGTTTTTAAAACCAGACTTCACCAGCCAGTTGAACGCTTCCGAGCCAGAACCAGGACGGTTCTTAAAGGTCAAGGTTGGTTGACCCAAAATTCCATTGGGCCAACCCATTATTCAAGCCCAAACAAGCTTCCTTGCTATAGGAAAGGCCACTACCTGTTGTTTCAAGGTATTTAAACAGCTCTAAAATTCTACAAATTTTCGATGTGAGACAAATGAGAAGATCAGGAAAAGAATTTTTTTACGCCCAAAGGCACTTGAGCCGACTTGAGCCATAGATCACTTGGTACAAAGGGAAGGGGTGAACCTCTAAGCCACTTATTTACACTGGTTTTTATTGTTGTACAACTCACTAAATAATAATGGAAACTTTGATTTTTTTTTTTTTCTCAACAATTCCACCATATAAAACCATTAAATGAATATAAATTCTTTATGTTATATTTATTATATAACAATAACTATAAAAATTTTAAAATAATAACATACATGATGAAATTAAATATTATAATTTTCCTTGATACTTAAATATTATATATATTTTATTTAATAATATTTTAAATATTAATACATTTGTATTTATCTTTATCATTTAATTTGTGATATCAAATTTAAAAAAAAATATTATTAAAAATTTTAATTATATATCTTAATTTCCTATAATTATGTTTAATTTTATATAATATATAAATTATATATTTATAACATCATCGGTTCAACCACGATTTGACCACCAGTCCAACCATTGAACTATGAACCGGTGACTTTTTTTATTCAATGACTAGTCCAATTTTAAAAACATTGGTTTAAAGTATGTAGCTAGCATTTAAAAATAATGTATTGAATTTTTTTTCCTTTACTTTTTTTTTCCTTTTATTTTTTTTTTCTCTATTTTCTTTTGCTCAAGTTTTCCTTCAAATTTACCATGAACCAAACATAAAGTTGGTTTATTGCCATGTTCTACTATACAAAATTGAGTGTTAAATAATGTATTCTTCTCCCAAATCCAAAGCATGGTATCAAATTCTTAGTCTGTGTAGAGAAAATGAGGTTGGTTGCTCTCTCTCTCTATGTATATATATATGGCTTTCGGTGTAACACTTGTTCATCTATATCTTATAAACATGCTTTCTAGTAAGGATTGTTGTTCATTTGTTGTAAGAGGAAGAGCAAATGAGTCAATTAACAGATATTGTAGGGGAATGTCAAGATTTGTTAAAATTTTTCATGGAAGGCAAGTGGGGAATCCTAACCAAACTTTTATAAACTTTATGCAGAAATAATTATTTTTAAAAACAATTTTGGATGCATAAAACAAAATAAATATAAGTACTAAAATAATGATCATATTTTTACTTTGATCCATGATACCAATAGCACTTTTGGAGTGAGATTGAGTTACCTTGTGAATTATATTGTCAAGGTCTTCAACTCACTACTCTCATATAGTGGATGGGTCACTTGTGTGGTGTATGTTGTTAAAAAATAAAACAACAAAAGGACATAAGAATGAAAGTGTGGCTTGGAACCTTAACTTATAAAAAGATGTATATCTCTTAGTCTTCCCATCAAAGACTATATGGGAGTTATACTAATTATTTACAACCATTATGTACAAATTAATGGGTAATGGTGGGTTATTAACTTGAATGCATCTATATAATTACATGGGTTATACTTTTTCATTTTCCTCCATTACTCATAAACATAATATACAAATTAAATTTCATAATGATGGGGTTACAAAAGTTGTAACACCACATTCATATAAATTACATTTTCTAACTCTTCATTTATAATTTGAGTGTTCCATACATTAACTCTTTGATGCCCAATCAATTGATTCACCTATCTATCAATTGATACTCTTAAATAATATTTTCACAAATATAATTATATATGGCCACACACTATAGGAAAAAAGTTAACAATCTCCCACTTGGCCTATATAGTTATATTTGTAATAAATTAAAACATAATATGGCTATAACAATTTCTCAAAAATAGGTATCCTTTACGTTAGGATTATGTTTCATGGAACCACTAACACCAAAACATTGAAATGATTGGATCACACAACGATCCAATATTCTTCAAGGATTATAATACCAGCACCTCCATTAACATGAATTAATGACTTTTATGACATTAGCAACTTTAAGGTGATTCACATAATGGTCCCATCAACTTTTAAACATCTAGATTGTGCACAAAATTGATGTATAAAAGCAACATAATAATCGTCAATATATCATAATCAAGAACTTTATTCTCATTATAATGTGATCACATACATTACACTCTCAATCAATCTAAAATTGACAAACTTGCCACCAAGCCCATGCGCATAACATAATCCATAAAAAGCTTAGGTGGAAGACCTTTTGTCAATGGATCTACCAACATGAGTATATTTTAAATATGTTCAATAGAGACAACTCCATTTTGAACTTTCTCTCTTACAACCAAATACTTAATATCAATGTGCTTTGATCCTCCTGTAGTCTTATTATTTTTAGAGAATGGCACAACAACACTATTATCACAATATATTCCCAATGGTTTCATTATCGAATCAATAACATGAAGTCCTAAGACAAAGTTTCTTAACCATATTGCATGACATGTGGCTTCATAACATGCTACATACTCTGCCTTCATTGTAGAAGAAGCTATCAATGATTGCTTATGGCTCTTCCATGAAATAGGTCCATTTGATAACATAAAAAATATAGTCAAATGTAGACCTTCTGGTATCCTTACAGTCGGCATAATCAAAATCAAAATAACTAATAATCTCTAGATTATTTATTCTTTTATATGCAAGCATGTAATCCTTAGTCCCTTACAAATAACACAATACTTTCTTGACTACTTTCCAATGATCAATACTTGGATTACTTTGGTATCGACCAAGCATGCCTACCACATAAGCTACGTCTGGTCGAGTGCAAACTTGAGCATACATGATACTCCCTACTGCAGAAGCATAAGGAATTTTGTCCATTTGTTTCTTTTCAGTATCATTTTTGAGACATTGAAGTTCACAAAATATGTCTCCTTTCACAACGAGAGCAACACTGCTAGAACAATTTTGCATGTTGAATCTTTTAAAAACTTTTTCAATATAGTTTTTTTGGGATAATCTTAATAATCCACGTGACCTATCTCGATGAATTTCAATTCCTATCACATAGGATGCTTCACTAAGATCTTTTATATCAAAATTCTTCGATAAAAATTGTTTGGTCTAAAAAATCATTCTCATATTGTTGCTAGCAAGCAACATATCATCAACATACAATATAATAATACAAATTTTGCTCCCACTAATCTTAAGGTATATACATTGATCAACTAGATTTTCTCTGAAACCAAAAGTGATGAGAATTTCATGCATGGAATTTAAGATACCATTGTCTAGAAGCCTGTTTTAGACCATATATGGACTTTTTAAGTTTTATATACCATATGTTCCTTGCCTTTATCTTGAAAACCCTCATGTTGATCCATATAAACCTCTTCATGCAAGTCACCATTCAAGAAGGCAGTTTTAACATTCATTTGATGTAACTCTAAGTCAAAATGAGCTACTAAAGCCAGGACTATTCTTAAGGAATCTTTTTTGGAAACAGGAGAAAATGTTTCCTTATAGTCGATTCCTTCTTTTTTGAGTGTATCATTTTGCAACTAACCTGGCCTTGTATCTTTTGACATTGCCCTTAAAATCATTTTTGGTTTTAAAAATCCATTTGCGACCAATAGTTTTAATTCATTTGGGCAATTCTTCAAGATCCCAAACTTCATTATCTTTCATTGATTTCAACTCTTCTTCCATAGCATAAAGCCATAGAGTTGAATTTTCACTATTGCTGGATTGATCATAAGAAGTAGGATCATTTTCCAAGCCAACATCATAATCACACTCATTAAGATAAACTTCATAGTCATTTGATATAACGGGTTTTCTTTCTCTTTGTGATCTATGTAAAAATACTTTTGTAGTTGGGACATTCTCATTTTCATTATGAGAAACCTCTTGAGTCACACCATATTCCATCATTGGTGTTGATACTTCATTAAAGGTTAACTTTTTAAGCTCAGTTCTCCCACTAAAATCTTCATTTTCTAAAAACACAGTAGGTCTAGTTTCAACAATCTTAGAGCCTTAACCATGACAATAAAATCTAAAACCTTTTGATCTTTCAAGATAGCCAATGAAATTACAACTTATGGTTTTAGAATCCAATTTCTTTATTTGTGGGTTAAAAATTTTAGCTTTAGCTGGACATCCTCATACATGTAAATAATTCAAAGTCGATTTCCTACCCACCCATAACTCATAAGGAGTTTTGGGTACAGCCTTACTAGGAACATGATTGAGAATGTGAATAGTAGTTTTCAATGTTTCACCCTACAAAAATTCAGGCAAGGTTAAGTTACTCATTATACTTCTCACCATGTCAATTAGAGTACAATTTCATCGCTTTGCTACACCATTTTGCTTTAGTGTTCTAGGCATTGTGTAGTTTGCAATGATATCATGCTCTCTTAAAAATAAGGCAAAAACACTAAGATGTTGACCTGATTCAGTGAACCTACCATAATATTCACCACCTCTATCAAATCTTACACTTTTAATTCGTCGATTGGGTTGATTTTCAACCTCAGCTTTATAAATCTTAAAAACATGTAATGCTTTAGATTTTTCAAGAGTAAGATACACATAAGAATACCTTGAAAAGTCATCAATAAAACTAATAAAGTACTTATGTCCATTGATAGTTGGAATTGAATAAGGTCCCCAAATGTCAGAATGAATATATTCTAACAATTCGGTACCCCTTGAGGCACCCTTTTTCTTAACCTTAGTGTATTTTTGTTTTATGCATTCAACACAACTAGTAAAATCAGAAAAATCAAGTGAAGTCAAAATTTCATCTTTATTAAGACGTTCCATCCTCTCTCTTGAAATGTGACCCAATCGCTTATGCCATAATATGGATGAATTTTCATTCACTTAATTTCATTTTTCAGAGAATTCATGCACATGATAGGATAAAAGAGACTGTGAATATTTGCAATCTAAATTCAATGTATAAAGATTACCATGTAAAGTGCTAGAGCCAACCAAACAATAATTATAGAACAAAGAAACTCCATTATTTCCAAACTTTAATTCATAACCATAAGAATCAAGTCTTGGAACTGAAATTAGGTTTCTAGCAAAAATAGGAATATAAACTGTATCTACTAAATCCATAATGAAACCAGTATCCAAAATTAAACAAAGAGTGTCGATAGCCACAATTTCCATTTCTATTCCATTTCTCAAAGTAGTGGTTCACTCTCCTTTACTTAGTTTCTTGCTTGTAAGGTATCCCTCCAATGAATTCGTTATGTGAATGCTTGCCCAATGTCAATCCTCCAAGAGTCTGGTGGTATATTAAGTAAATAAGATTCATAAGACATTAAGCATTGAGTTTTACCTTTTTTTTTTTCCTACCAAGCCTTAAAACCATAACATTCTCTTCTTTTGTGACCCTTTTTGTGGCAAAAATGACATTGTATCTTATTTTCATCCTTTTGTCCTTTGTGAGATGCATCATTACCTTTTTTTTTTTTTTTTCCTTACCTTTACCTTTCTTGAAGGCTAGGATTTTTTATTTGAACCAATAGTGAGGTGAGCCATATCAAGCTTTTCCACTTTAAGTCTCTCTTCTTTTTGAACACACATGGCAATTAGTTCACTCATTTTCCACTTATCCTTCTAAGTATTATAATTAATTTTGAAATGACCAAATTGTGAAGAAAGGGAAGTTGTTGAGTTGTAAATAGAATAGGAGAATTATTTTCCTATTATGTTAGTTTCCTATTTCTGTAAATAGATAGTTTTATTAGTTTCCTAATTCTATAAATAGATAGTTTTATGATTTAGGAATAAGTTAGTTTCCTATTATGTCTTTTGTTTCATATTTCTTCTCTTGTAATCTCCTATATAAACTATGTGTATAGTCAATCTAATAGACAGAACTTATTGTTTTTCATCCCATATTTCATGTCATGGTATCAGAGTTGTAGGTTTTTAAGACCTGAGCATCATTCTAGCTTTCATCACCATTTTTCTGGCCTTTATAGCTGGATTTTTTTTATTCACGTGTTCTTTTACCATCCTTCATTGCTACTGGTTTTTTTTTTTTTTTTTTTTTCCGTGATCTGCCTTAATTCCCAAGAGATCAGGTTTTTTTGTGGAAGATGTCAGAGGTTGTAGAGATGACTACTACAGCACAATCGGAGGAGATTGTTCAATCTCAACAACCCAAGGAATTGCAAAACATTCAGGTTGCGTATAGGCTGGATGGAAAAAATTACCTTAAATGGTCTCAACTTGTTCGCACTGTGCTAAAAAAAAAAAATGGAAGATCAGCCATCTTATGGGTACAAGGCCGAAACCAGGAGTTCCCATTTTTGAAGCATGGGATGAAGAAGATTCTATTATTATGGCATGGTTGTGGAATTCTATGACTCCTGAGATTAGCGACACATGTATGTTATCTAAGGATATTTGGGGTGCAATCCAATAGACCTATTTAAAAGCTAGAGGTGCGGCTCAAGTATATGAGGTTAAGGTGAAGATGATTGCTGCAAAATAGGGAAGTAAAACAGTTACTGAATATGCCAATCAATTGAAAGCTTGTGGCAAGAACTTGAGCATTATAGGGTGATAAAAACCAAATGTCCTAAGGATGCCGTTGTTCTAAAGGATTTCATCAAACAAGATAGAGTCTATGATTTTCTTATTGGGCTTAACCCAGAATTTGATCAAGTAAGAATCCAAATTCTTGGCAAGCAGGAGGTTTCATGCTTTAATGAGGTGGTGACATTGATTCGAGGCAAGGAAATCCAAAGAAGTGTTATGCTTGAACCACAAACCTTGGATAGATCAGTCCTAGTTTCAAAAATAGAATATTCAGAGAAAGGAAAAGAATAATATGCCTAAACACTTAAGTAGAGACAATAAATGGAAGGAGAACAAGGACAATCTCGGGTGCACCTTTTGTAAGAAACCAAGGCACACAAAAGAGAAGTGTTGGAAGCTGAATGGTAAACCACCAAGTCGTGAATGAGAAAACCATGGAGGGCAGCAAAGGCCTCAAGCACACATGGCAAAACAACCCAAAACTGAGGAAAATTCAGCAACAGACAGGTTCAATAGTGAAGGAATGGAGAAGCTGAGAAGCTTATTGGGATACCTTGGCAAACCTACTGGAACTTGTTTTTTGGCTCTTTTAGGTACACCTTCACTCTCTTTTTGCATAAATGTCTCACACAGGGTTTATGATGACTCTTGGATAATAGACTCTGGTGACATAAACCATATGACCTTCAAATCTCAACTTTTCCATACCTATGCTCCAAGCCCAAGTAACAAGAAAATTGCAGTGGCCAATGGCTCTTTAGCTACCGTTGCAGGTTTCGGAGATATATACATCACACCTACCCTTATTCTTAAAAATGTCCTCCATATACCAAAATTGTCAGCCAACCTTGCTTCCATTCAAAAGCTTACCCATGATCTTATGTGTTATGCTATTTTTTTCCCTTCTTATTGTGTATTTCAAGAACAAGGCTCGGGGAGGAGGATTGGGCTTGCTAAGGAAAGGAGCGGTCTTTACCACCTTGAATCATTTCAAAAAACTAGTAATAATTTGTTGTTGTCTTTTCTCAATTCCTCAAATAAAGATAGCATTTGGTTGTATCACCTACGTCTAGGTCATCCATCTTTTAGGGTTTTAAAGGTCATGTTTCCTCATTTGTTCCAAGGATTAGATATTTCTGAGTTTCATTGTGAAACTTTTGAATTGGCAAAACATAGTCGTGTATCTTTTCCTATTAGCAATAAAAGAAGTTCTCATCCTTTTCATTTGATTCATAGTGACATATGGGGTCCTTCGACTATACCTAATGTTTCTGGGGCTTGTTGGTTTGTATCCTTAATTGATTACTGCACTCAGATTACATGGATCTTTCTTCATAAACAAAAATTTGATGTTAGCATTGTTATACCTAATTTCCACTTAATGGTTAAAACCAATTTAGGGTTAAAATAAAAAGCTTTAGGATAGACAATGCTAAAGATTACTTCAACTAGATTTTGTCACCCTATTTTCAATCATAGGGCATTCTCCATGACTCATCATGTGGTAACACACCCCAACAAAATGGGGTAGCCGAGAGGAAAAATGGGCATTTACTCAACACAACCCGAGTCTTACTCTTTCAAGGGAATGTTTCTAAGTCCTATTGGGGGAAAGCTGTTCTTACTGCCACATACATGATAAATAGAATTCTCTCACGAGTGTTACACAATAAAAGCCCCATAGAGATACTTAAGAGTTTCTATCCACACTTCAAAACCTCAAATGGACTCACTCCTAGGGTATTTGGGTGCACTACATTTGTTCATGTCCACAGCCAATATAGTGACAAACTAGACCCCCGAGCCATAAAATGTGTCTTCCTTGGTTACTCATCCACTCAAAAAGGATACAACTGTTACAATCCCTCAGCCATAAAATTTTACATCTCTACAGATGTCACCTCCACAGAAAATAAACCTTTTTTCCCCAAGTCCTCTCTTTAAGGGAAGATTTCAATGATGGAAGATAGTCCTTGTGATTCCTTTGAACCTCTTGATCTTCCTCATGTCTTAATCCATGGTGATGAAGAACCCGTGTCATCCCCTGTTCCAGCCAGTGTCACTCGCAATTTTCCACAGTTTCCTAAGGTGTATTCAAGGGAAAGGTCATTCCAGAACAAAAGTAGGTCCAAGAATCCAACTTAGACCTTGTGAATGAAATCACGGTAAGATCAAACCCACCTTTACATACACAACCTGGTGAAACTTCCACTAACTCAACAGACAACCTAGACTTAGACCTTCTCATTACTATTAGAAAAGACACCAAAGAATGCACTAACCGACCACTCTATCCACTATCACACTATGTGTCTCTTAAGCACCTATCACCAGCCCACAAGAATTTTATTGTAAGTCTAAACACCACTATCATTCCTAACACTGTTTTTGAGGCATTGACAAAAATGGAATGAATTGATGCTATGAGAAAGGAGATGAGTGCATTAGAAAAAATAAAACATGGGAGATTATTGAAAGACCGAAAGATAAAAACATTGTTGATTGCAAGTGGATTTTCACATTGAAATATAAGGCTGATGGATCTTTTGAGATACATAAAGCAAGATTAGTAGCCAAATGGTACACTCAAACTTATGAAGTTGATTATCAGGAAACTTTTGCTCCAGTTGCAAAAATGAATACTGTAAGAATCCTATTGTCACTGGCTGCCCACTACAATTGGCAACTCCTACAGTATGATGTTAAGAATGCATTTCTTCATGGTGATTTAGATGAAGAGATTTACATGAATATCCCATCGGGATTTGAGGGAAACACAGATAACAAGGTGTGCAAACTAAAAAATGCCCTTTATGGGCTAAAACAATCTCCTAGGGCTTGGTTTAGGAGATTTGCAAAAGTCATGAAAGAGTCTGGGTACAAACAAAGCAAGGTGACCACACTCTCTTCATTAAGCACTCAACTTCAGGGGAAGTAACTGCTCTTCTAGTCTATGTTGATGACATCATAGTGACTGGAAATGATGAGAGAGAAAAGCATGAAGTGAAGCAGAGATTAGCAACAGAGTTTGAGAAAAATGAACTAGGGAAATTGAAGTACTTCCTTGGTATTAAGGTGGCATATTCCACACAAGGGATCTTCATCTCTTAACAAAAGTATATAACTGATTTATTGGTAGAAACAGTGAAGATTGGGTGTAAACCAGTCTCTACCCCAATGGATCCAAACCACAAGTTGGGAGAAGCTAAAGAAGAACCAATGGTGGATAAAAGAATGTACTAAAGGTTGGTTGGTAGGCCCATATACCTTGCTCACACTCGGCTAGACATCACCTACTCGGTGAGCATGATCAGTCAATTCATGCATGATCCAAGAGAACCTCATCTTCAAGCTGCTTATAGGGTGTTGCATTACTTGAAAGGCAACCCTGGGAAAGGAATTTTGTTCAAGAAGAACAAAACTCTTGCTCTAGAAGCATACACCGACGTTGACCAAGGATGAAATTTTCTGTTTTTTTGGCCAAAATTTCTGCCGGCGGCGAAACGAAAGAGGAAGGCGAAATGTCAACGGCAGAAATATCCAAAATTTTCGCCAAAAATCGGAGAAATTTCTTCGAAATTTCGGTAAAAAGATAACTTTCGGCGATTTTTTGAAAAAATCGCCTCTAGTTAGAAAATTTTTGAGAAATATCATTTTGTTTCGGTTTATTTCGACAATTTTTCTCTGATTTTGTGAAAAAAATTTGTACCTGTATTCATCAAAACATCGATGTTGAACGGAGGCGTTAATGGTGGGAGACGGTGGTGTTAGGGCTTGAAGATGGGTTGATTTCGTGGTAGAGAGAGAGAGTTGAGGTGATGGGTCCGGCGAGCAGGGCGATGAGTTTGGTGAGCAGCGGCGATGGGTTCAGCGAGCAACAGCGATGGGTCCAGCAAGCAGTGGCGATGGGTCCGACGAGCAGCAGTGATAATGTTGGAGGCTTGGAGCCGCTTTGGCGAGGTGGAGACAGAAGTGGTAGCACGTGTAATTTTGTGAGGGATGCCTTGCACCTGCTGCTCATCCAACGGCTCTCAGTTTCCCCACATTGATCTGATGGTCCAAATTTGGTCTAAGCTCCAACGGTCAATTTTATGTACATCTGATGGTCTAAATTAAAGGTGGATGTGATCTAACGGCCAGAATTGAACCCCAACGGCTATGTGATGATCCAATGGTTAGATTTCGGCCAGATTTCGATCCAACGGCCAATTTTGTTTTCCAACGGTAAAATAAGATTCCAACAGCTTTTTTGGCCCAATTTTTTTTTCTATAAATAGCTTGTTTTTCACCAATTTCATCACATTTCATATTTGATATCTCATTGCTCCCAAGGTTACTCATTTTGTTTTTAAGGTATGTTTGTTTTAAATTTTTATTATTTTGTATTGAAGTTCAATTAATTAGTATATTATTTAAATCTTCAATTTTATTTATTTTCTTTTCAATTGTCATGAATTAGTACATCAATGTTTTTTTCTTTTCATTTGTAATTATTGAATTAATTAGTACATTTTTTAAATCTTGAATGAATTAGTAGATTTTCATAAAATTAATTTAATTTAGTTAATTTATTAACTTAATTAACAATATTAGTAGTTTGCCAAATTTTTCAATTTTTTTAATATTTTCATTTGTAATTAATTAGTACATTTTTTAAATCTTGAAAGAATTAGCAAATTTTCATAGAATTAATTTAGTTTAGTTAATTTATTAACTTAATTAACAAGATTAGTAGTTTGCCAAATTTTTCAATTTTTTTTTAATATTTTCATTCGTAATTAATTAGTACATTTTTTAAATCTTGAAAGAATTAGCAAATTTTCATAGAATTAATTTAGTTTAGTTAATTTATTAACTTAATTAACAATATTTTCCCAATTTTTTCAATTTTTTTTTTATATTTTCATTCGTAATTAATTAGTACATTTTTTAAATCTTGAATGAATTAGTATATTTTTATAGAATTAATTTAGTTTAGTTAATTTATTAACTTAATTAACAATATTAGTAGCTTCCCAATTTTTTCAATTTTTTTTAATATTTTCATTCATAATTAATTAGTACATTTGAATTAATTAGTACATTTTTTAAATCTTGAATGAATTAATAGATTTTCATAGAATTATTTTAGTTTAGTTAATTTATTAACTTAATTAACAATATTAGGAGCTTCCCAATTTTTCCAATTTTTTTTTTATATTTTCATTCGTAATTAATTAGTACATTTTTTAAATCTTGAATGAATTAATAGGTTTTCATATAATTAATTTAGTTTAGTTAATTTATTAACTTAATTAACAATATTAGTAGCTTGACAAATTTTTCAATTTTTTTTATATTTTCATTCGTAATTAATTAGTACATTTTTTAAATCTTGAATGAATTAGTAGATTTTCATAGAATTAATTTAGTTTAGTTAATTTATTAACTTAATTAACAATATTAGTAGTTTGCCAAAATTTTCAATTTTTTTTAAATATTTTCATTCGTAATTAATTAGTACATTTTTTAAATCTTGAAAGAATTAGCAAATTTTCATAGAATTAATTTAGTTTAGTTAATTTATTAACTTAATTAATAATATTAGTAGTTTGCCAAATTTTTCAATTTTTTTAAATATTTTCATTCGTAATTAATTAGTAAAATTTTTAAATCTTGAAAGAATTAGCAAATTTTCATAGAATTAATTTAGTTTAGTTAATTTATTAACTTAATTAACAATATTAGTAGCTTCCCAATTTTTTCAAATTTTTTGTATATTTTCAATTTTTTTTCTTTTCAATTGTAATTAATTAGTACATTTGCAATAAGTTTGATTGACATGATTACTATATTTGCAATAAGTTTATTTTTAATTACTTGTTTAATTTAAATTTTTATTCAATTGTAATGAAATAGTATATTTTCAATAGAGTTGCAATGGCTAGTAGAAGTGGAGGTGGAGGTGGAAGTGGAGGTGGAGGTGGAGGTAGAGGTACAGGTGGAGATGGAGGTGGTGGGAGTGGCACATTCGGCCGAGATTTAGCTTGGAAGTATTGTTCACCATTAGAGAGAAACCGAAATGGGACAATTTGTAATTTTTGTGGGCTGGTGATGAAGAGTGGAGGCATTAGTCGATTCAAGTATCATTTAGCGCATAGAGACCCGAATAACAATACCAAAAAGTGTCTTTCAGTGCCACCCGAAGTGAAAGAAGAGATATGAGAGATGTTGCATAAAAAAATTAAAGCAAAAGAAAAGAAAGCTATAGATATTAAAGAGATCAGAGATCAATTACGTGGCACTATGGGGGCTAGGCATACACATGACATGGACGAGGATGATGATGATGATGATGATGATGATGATGAAGTGTACATGTATCCAGCAAATATGGACCTGGATGAGCAGGATGCTTATCGAGAAGCGGTTTGTGCATCAAAGGCAACAGAATGGGAGCGACAACAACATGAAAATCTTGTAGGAAGCAAGCGTAAAACAGGGGAGTCGTCACGACGTAGTGGTGCACCGATAATGCGGAAATCTCAAAGTATGCGACATTCAGACCCATCACCGCCTGTTGCACCCTCACTCTACAAGTCTTCTAAGGTAAAGCAAAAAAATATTAAAGATATGTTAAAGGGTGGTTCAATTAAAGAAATGATGGGACGCTTAATAAGCAAATTCTTCATTTATGATAGCGTCGTGCCCAATAAAGCAAACTCTCACCACTTCAAGAATATGATTATTGGTGCACAACAAGCAGGTAATTTTTAAGTTCTCAAATTTTATATTGTTTTATAACTTCAGCAAGTGTGGTCTTTTGTGTCATGTTTTAAATATTTCTTACATATGATTTGTAGGAATGGGAATCGAACCTCCATCTCCATATGAAATAAAGAATAAGTACTTGGAAATGGATTACAAAGATATGGAAGCTTATGTGAACTAGCAAAGAGAAAAATGGAAGACATATGGTTGAACCATAATGTCAGATGGATGGACAAGGCCCACGAGATTAAGCATAATTAATTTCATGGTTTATTCAAAAGGGAGTACGGTGTTCCTCAAGTCAGTTGATGCATCCAACAGTATCAAAGACCACAAATACATATACAAGCTATTGAAGAATGTTATCAAAGAAGTCGGGGTAGATAATGTGGTCCAAATTGTCACAGATAATGGGTTAGCATTCGTGAAAGTAGGGAAGTTGTTGATGAAAAAGTTTAACTTATATTGGACCCCATGTGTGGCACACTGCATCGACTTAATGTTTGAAGACATTGGGAAAAGACCTAGTACTGCCGAGGTAATACGCAATGCTCGCAAGATAACTAACTTCATTTACAATCATTGTTGGTTACTTGCAGAAATGAGAAAGCACTATGGTGGAGACATTGTTCGACCAGGAGCTACAAGGTTTGCTACAAACTATATTGCTCTTGAAAGTCTTCTTAAGAAAAGGACTAATTTGAAGAAATTGTTTATGAGTGATGAATGGGCACTACACAAGCTTAGTCGGACAAACATTGGACGAGATATAGAGAAACTAATGTTTGATCATCCGTATTGGGATAGAATGAAACATGTTGTTTCATACTTTGAACCACTATACATGGTGCTTCGAATCATTGATCCAGAAGTTGTTCCAACAATGCCGTTTGTGTACGAGCTTATGCAAGTGATGAAAGAAAATCTCAATCATCAATAAGTTGGCAATTGGATCTTCAAAATACTTAAAGATCGTTGGGAGAAAACACTAAAACATCCACTTCATGCAGCAGGTACTTAATTTTCATCAATTGTTACTTTGATTTTATTTCATTTTCTCTTACACAATACTAATCTACATAATTTTATTGTAGCATACTTCTTGAATCCAAGGTTTCAATATAGGCGTGGAGTTGGTAGTGATCCATATTTAATTCAATCAATCCATGAAGTATTTGCTAAATTAGACCCAAATGCTGAATCGGTTGGTCAATTTGGAAATGAGGTAAATAAGAAACTCTTATTTTACTAAAATCTCTTATTTCATTCATCATTTTATTTGAACATTTACTAACAAATATTATTAACAATTTAAATTATGAATACATAGCTTGTGCTTTTTCAAGATGCAAAGAGAGGATTCAGTGATCGAGCGGCGGTTGCATTAAGGTCAACCATGGTGCCCGGTAAGTACTATTTCTTAATAGAGAAAAAAAATGATTATCATTATTGTAAGTTCATCACATAAGTATTTATATAATTATGAATTCCCTTGCAGCTGAATGGTGGTTCATGTATGGGAACCAAACACCTACATTAAGAAATTTGGCCATTAAAGTTCTCTCACAAACTGCGTCATCTTCTGCTTATGAAAGAAATTGGAGCACATTTGCTTTAATCCACACAAAGCAACGCAATTGTTTGTCTTACTCCAGACTACAACAATTAGTTTTCTGTTACTACAATATGAAGCTAAAGTTACGCGATATGGAGGCAAAAAATGATCGAGTTGCTGAGAAAGATTACCTTGATCTTCTTGACATTTCAGCCGAGGTGGGTGAAGAAGAAGAGAATCAGTTATTCCAATGGGTCAAGCCTATACACTTAGATGATGAAGTTGGTAATCCTGATCCACAAATTGCTGCTCATGCTCGAGAATTTGGAGTTGATGTTGAACGTGTGTTGTCCGAAGAAGTTCACAGTGAAAGTTTTAGCAAAGATACTGAGGATTCATTTCAAGGGACATTGAATTCGCACCAAGAGGTTGACTCCACAAGTATTGGCCAAAGTAGTAGACCTAGTGCTGCTGGTACTTTTGTTTCTGGTTACGATGGTTCAAGAGGTGGAACTGATGATGGAAGTGATCACGCAGGAGGAGATATTGGGGAACGCCAACAAAGTCAATATCCAATGAGTCAACTCACTTGTGAAAATGATTTCACGCATTGCACACAAGATGAAGACCATGGCTCTAGAAGAGCTGGTCCAGGTATAGGAGCTATTGGGAAGCCATACAAAGAAAGAGAATGGACGATGACTTCATATAACGAGGAGTTACTTTCAGGGAGTTTTGAATATATGAGTATAGGAACTCAATTTAGTGACTCCTCAAATGAGGCTAACGTTTACCCTCCTTATGTGATGGGTTATGGTCAACCTTCAAGTTCAACTGATGAAGAGTATGGTATGTCGACCTACCCCTCTGCTGCACAAATGTCTTACCAAGTTCCATATCAAATGCAAGGAGGATTTGACATGAATACATGGGTCAATCTCGAGTATCTTATCCATGTAGAGGCAGTGGATAGGACTCAAGAGATATATGCATGGCATGTTAGAATTTTTAACCAATATTATCGAGGCTCAATGAGTTGGTACCAATATTGTCTCCAACAGCAAGACGGGATTCCTTCATCTACCAATTCCATTGAACCACATCGATCCTCATTTTGGTACTAAAGGGTCATTGCAATGTAATATGTGCAAATTATTGATATTTAATGAAATCAAGTCTTTCATGAAGCTTCATAATGAGTGTACAATTACAAAATTCACATTTCTTATCCATCGACACGATATAATTACATTTAATATTGCAAGTTATATCATACATATATCAAATTTTTCAACAAAACAACTTTAAATTGTCTATTATATTTCTAATTACATTGCTATGAGGTTTTTCTTACATTTCCATGAGTTTTGATCACATTTTGGCATACCGAAATTTTTTTCCAAAATATCTGCTGATATTTCTCCGATATATCCGTAAAATCAAGTTACCGTGATATATCCATGATTACCGATATTTTCATCCTTGATGTTGACTATGTAGGTTCCTTAGTGGATTGAAGATCAACTACAGGGTATTATACTTTTCTTGGAGATAATCTGGTAACATGGAAAAGCAAAAAAGCAAAATGTGGTAGCAAGGTCGTCTGTAGAATCAGAGTTTAAGGTCATTGCTCAAGGGTTGTGTGAACTACTTTGGCTAAAGATTATTCTAGATGATTTGAGAATCAAGTGGGATGGTCCTATGAAGCTCTATTGTGACAACAAGTCAGCTATCAATATTGCTCATAACCCTATACAACACGATAGGACAAAACATATTGAGATTGATAGGCATTTCATCAAAGAAAAATTGGAGGAATGAGTAGTGTGTATGTCCTATGTTCCACCAAAACATCAATTAGTTGATATCCTAACAAAAGGGCTGAATAGTTCAATGTTTCACGATCTTGTATTCAAGTTGGGAATGGAAGACATCTATTCCTCAGCTTGAGGGAGAGTGTTGAGCTGTAAATAGAATAGGAGAATTGTTTTTCTATTATGTTAGTTTCCTATTTCTGTAAATAGATAGTTTTATTAGTTTCCTATTTATGTAAATAGATAGTTTTATGATTTAGGAATAAGTTAGTTTTCTATTATGTCTCTTGTTTCCTATTTCTTCTCTTGTAATCTCCTATATAAATTGTGTATATAGTAAATTAAATAGACAGAACTTGTTATTTTTCATCCCATATTTCGTGTCAAAAGTCATTATGAAGTGAACAAGAAAACCTTCAGAAATTGATGTGTCCATTCCTTTCAATTGAGAAGTCATATCACTCATCTTCATGATGTGCTCACGTACACCACTATGACCATCATATTTCATTGTTATCATTTTAATCATAAAAGTACTTGCCAAGGACTTAGAAGTTCCTAAGAATTGTTCTTTGACCAATTTAATATAGTTCATTGCATTATCTGAATCTAGGATTGCTCCACGAATTGCAGGAGTGATTGAACCTTTCATAATCATTATACTCATACGATTAGAGCGCTCCCACTTTTCATATAAAGCCTTTTGTTCATTAGTACTTTTAGAAGTATGCTTTGTGGGTGTAGGCTCTCTTAAGGCATAGTCCAAATCCATGCAACCAAGAACAATTCCAATTTGTTCCTTCCATTTTTTAAAATTTGTCCCACTTAATTGTTCAATAATAGACAAATAGCCGGTAATACCAATAGGATTCATTGTTTCAAAATAAAATTTAATTCAAAAGGAAAATTGTTTTATGTCATGACAATATTTAACACCATACTTTACAATAATCTAACTAAAATAAAAATTAAGTTAGATATCACATTAATCATAAACATAAGATATCATATCATAGTTCTTTCATTGGACCGAACTACAATCACATAATTGAAAAGTATATTATTATAATCCCTTCATAGGTTGAATTATAATAATTCATAAATCATATGGATATGACGTAATTATTAAAATAAAACTATTGAAACGTAAAGAAGTTTAATACCGTTGGGTAAAAACTCCAACCTTTTATTATTAAACTCTTTTCATATAATCAAACATCATGATGATCCTCCGTTGGGTTGATCAACACTTGTTTCATAAGTTGAACACCACACACACACATATATATAATCATCTTCAAACAAACAAGTAAATAAACATACATATTAGAAAAACTATTTCTTGAGATTTTCATAATCACATATTTAAATTACTAATCATATTTTTGCAACTTTCATAAAATCATGCAATAGATATGATTGAAATCATGAAACATTGAAAATGCGTGCTACTACATCATTCATATGCATCACATCATACATATTTTAGTTGTCCATAAGATCAAACAATAATCAAAAAACAAAAAATATGTTTTATGATCCAAAATTGGTTAGCTCTGATACCAATTGTTAACCAAAATTTTATAAACTTCATACGAAAATAATTATTTTAAAAAATAATTTTGGATGCATAAAACAAAATAAATATAAGTACTAAAATAATTATCACATTCTTACCTTGATTCATTATACCAGTAACACTTTTGAAGTGAGATTGAGTCACCTTATAAATTGTATCGTCAAGGTCTTCAACTCACCACTCTCATATAGTGGATGGGTCACTTGTATGATGTATGTTGTTAAAAAATAAAACAACAAAAGGACATAAATATGAGAGTGTGGTTTGGGACCTTAACTTATAAAAAAAAGTATATCTCTTAGTCTTCCCATCAAAGACCATATGCGAGTTATACTCATAATTTACAACCATTATGCACAAATTAATGGGTAATGGTGGGTTATTAACTTGAATGCATCTATATAATTGCATAGGTTATACTTTTCCATTTTTCTCCATTACTCATAAACATAAGGTACAAATTAAATTTCATAATGATGGGGTTACAAAAGTTGTAACATCACATTCATATTAATTAAATTTTCTAACTCCCCATTTATAATTTGAGTCTTCCATACATAAGACTCTTAGATTCCTAATCAATTGATACTCTTAAATAATATTTACACAAATATGATTATATATGGTCACACATTATAGGGAAAATTCTAACAAGGAATGGTTGATTATATGTATGACAAATCTCCAATTCTTCAATATGTCAATCTTACTGCATTAAGGAAAACAACATTGCATATAGTTGTCTCATAAAGCATAGAAGATAAGTTAATGAGCTAGTTAAATCAATTGATGAACAGAGAGAGATGGGATGGCAAATACCAAGCCCTCTATGGATACAAAACCGTCAAGGGAATACACCACTCTATCTAGTAGTATTGAATGGAAATGTTGCTATGTGCAAGTGCATTGCTAGAAAGCATGAAGAATTGGTAGGCCTTCGCAATATGGTAGGGAAAACGCCCTTCTTCTTAGCTACTCTTCGTGGTAAAAAATATGTTTTCCTTTACCTCCATCAGATATGCAATTGAGAGAGACAATACAAGTATTATCGAAGAGGGGGAGATGGCCAAACCATTCTTCATGTTGCCATCATTGGCAAATACTTCAGTTTGTATTTAATTTTCATACTCTCTTTTTGTTTCATATACAGCCTGCACAGTATTAATACCGTCCATGGTGCTTCTTTTGTATTATATAATTAATGAGCTCTTTGTCTTGACAAATTTGACATATATATCAAATAATTTGTAAGTATGATGACTAACTTACCCGTACTGTCAATGAAGAAGGGCACACTCCGTTCCATCTCCTGACCAGTAAACCAACTGTTTTCAGAAGTGGTTCTGGCCTAGATGGATTCATCAACAGAATTATTTATCATTGTAAGACTTTCTTGACCATAACTTAATCAGAGATAGTAAAATTTTCCTCTTTTTTTTTTTTTTTTGGTTCGAGCCGATTTCCTTACACCTTTTGTTTATCTATATTTTGAGATTTTATTAACCATGCCTATATCTATATTTTGCAAGGTTCACATGTCAACAAACTCAAGCTAACATGCCTTGAGAAATGCATAAACATTTTTCAAGGGAGCTTGAGAAAGACATTGGGAAGTATCCAGAGAACTACAAGACATGTATCAATTTTTTTCAACCACTGCTGCAAATACTGCAAAACACTATTAAAAGAAAACCCAAGTGGGTGAAAGGAGTCATTTTCTTTATACCCAAATTTAGTGTATGCAAAAATGTAAACTAGATTTAGGTGAAAAAAAAAATTTGTGCCTTAATTTTGAAAGTAGTTTTTAAAAAATATTGTCATTTAAAAAAAAAATTGGCTTTCTTATTGAGCTATTTTTTAAATCATAAATTCTTTTATTAAAATTAGCCAAAAAGTTGTTTAAACTTAAACTAAACATAGAATAGAAATTTTTACTTCTTAGAATTGTTTAGTATTCACTATAAAATTTTGGAAAATTCTACAGTACCACTTCGGTACCTATCGAAAAAACAGTTTTGGCCATTGGATGAAGATGGTTCAATCCGGACCGTCCAGCTGGCTTATGTAATTTAAAAAAAATTTTAAAATATATATAAAAAAATAAAAGCAGGTTGTTGGTCACCTTGATTTCCCGCTTCTATCTTGCTTAATCTTGTCTAAAGACAAAAATTTGTCTGATGGGTATTACACTTAACGCCTATTTTCGGAGAGGTGAGCTATTAGATTGATGGGCATTACAACTTTTCCCGAATTTTAGAGAGTTAAGCTTCAAAAATTTGAGGGTGTGGAGATGGAATTTTCAGGTGAAATGAGAATTTATAGAGAGAGTGAGCTGAGTGGGGATTTTGAAGGAAAAATTAGAGAGAGAAGAAATCAGTAAGAAAATAATCAGGCGGGCTTTGGCAGAGTATCCGAAACTAATCTCCCCCTGCAAGCAACTCTACTTACTCTCCCAAAACAGGTACTTCACTCGTCTTAAGTCATATGGTAGTGATTGAAATGTCGAAAAAGTTCGGCAATATTTTTACCGATTTTTTGGGAAATTTCCCGATACTTCCTACCAGTCTAGGCCACACACAAACAAGATATTTTGATCGATTAAAAAATATCACCAAAATTTCGGTATTTTTACTGATTTTTTTTGGGAAATTTCCCAATATTTCCTACTAGTCCAGGCCGCACACACGATACAAAATCTGTCCAATTTTTTAAAAAAAAAACAAAAGATGCTATTTGGTAATCTGGTCATGATTTGCAAGCAAAGGTTGTGTTTTTCAGCCTGGCTAAAAAATCGTGGATTTAGGGTTCGTGAAATTTAAATCGAATGGCACAAAAGCAAAGAGACCCCTAAAACAGATCCAAAAAATCAAATGGGGGATGGATTTTGTTGGGAATCAAACGGGGGTTGAAAAAAAAATGATAACATGATTAGATTAGTACCTGCAAGAATTGAGAATGGCAGAGTAAAATGGAGCCTTTTTAGGGATTCTCTGGTCTGGAGGGAGAAAAGGGCTTCTTGACGCCCGAGGCCTCGAGTGAGAGAAGTGGTAAAAATAGGGCCTTTTAGGAATTCCTCTCTATATATAAATAATTATTAATTATCCATGTGTATTTTGATTAAATCTTTACCATGGATTGAACTTTCGAATTTTATTACTAATATTTTATGAATTAAAATTAATTTGGTAAGATGAATTATTAATAATTTTAATTATTTAAATACATTAATGTTAATAGAAAAAATTGTTATCACATATTTTTAATAAAATTTTAGAAATTAAATCTCAAATAAAATATTTTATATAAATTAATTTTATTTTTCATTTAAAATGTAATAAAATTCTAGACTTTTGAACCTTTTAGTGTTAGAAATAATAATGCAACATGGATTCGAACCTAACTCTATCATTCTAAAAAAGTCCCTTATTACCACTAAAGTACCTTGATATGATATAAAATACCATTTATTAGTGTTATATTGTTTATTTGAAATTATGAATGTTGACTTGTGTATAAAATAATAATAAAAATTTAAGGGATAATAAAAGACATTTTTTTTAATAATTGTGTGTTTCTAATTAAAATTTGATTTGTTCAAATATTTAATTAAAGTATGAGTATATGTTACTCATTAAAATTAAATTAAATTCTTTTGGTCAAGTGCAAAATGGTACGATTGAGGAGAACTAGGAAAGTACTAAGGGGTAGAGGACCTTGGCCGCGTTTGGATACAATCTTGAACTACAAGAGAGACCCTAGCCATTCTACAAATGAACATGTGGATCATGTGGTTAATATGTTCAAACGTTTTGAAGAGGAATATATCTTAGAGTCAAACTGTAAAAATCAATTCTACAAATGTCATTAACAGAACTTGAGAAAAAAGTTCTTGAAAATATATGGGAATCCATTCAAGAAGGGCCTTATGGTTTCAAAAATAGCTCTTTTGATGACCTAGTAGCTATTTTCAAGGAACATTGGGAAACATGCTTCGTGAAGAATGCCATCAGACAAACAACAGTGCTTTTTATTTCTCCTAACTTGCGAAATGCAAGATTTTCAAATTCTAGTAGACATAAAAATCTTAGAGGTTTATGGTTATTGAAAACAACTTCTAGAGTTATAGAAGACACAGTGTATAATCCTAACATTGTTCCTTTTAGTTTCAAGGGAGAAGATTAGTTTTCCTTCTATTTATTACATTTTCTTTTATGTTTTGTACATAACATGGTAAATAATTTGATATACCAAACATGACATGTATATTTATCTTGTTGATGTGGCCTCTCTCACAAAAAAATTCTTTAGCTCGCATTACATTGTTAAGTTGTATGCAAGATGATCTCATGATTGAGTATGAGGTATATCAAACTTCTCATGAAATGTGGGAAGCGTTAAAAAAAAAAAAGTATGGTGGACTTTCAGCTACAAAGCTAAGAGGACTTGTAATGAAATTTGGAAATTACAAAATGCGACTGAACCATACAATGAAACAACATCCAAAGGAGATGAAAAGAATGATAAAAGAGCTTAAAACATTTGGACATATGCTCACTGATGACTTTTTTTTAAAGATAAAAAATTTTAAAATAGCATACTCTAAATTTAACTTTTTTTTATTTTCTATTTCTAATTCAATACAACATTATTATATTTAAAAAAATTATAAATTAATTGATATAATTTTAAAAATTGCCTTTTTTTCTATGCCATGTAAAAAAGATAAGATAAAATAAATAAAAAATATTTAAAGTAAATAAATTATTTTTATTTGATAATTTAAATTTATTTTAATTAGTTTAACTCATCGATCTAATGATTAAATAATGATTAATATTTTTAGAAAAAAACTCCATTTTGTTACAAATATTTTCAAACTCATTGTTGTCAAATTCAAAACTTAATTCTTATCAATATGTTCACTATGTTGCAGGCTACATAGTTGCTTAATATAAGAGTTTATCTTATTTTGAGCAATCTTACTGCATCTTGACTTAGAGAGCCAAATATGTAAGATTTTATATTTGTCACTTAATTATTTGAATATAGTACATAGTTTTAATTAGTTGTAAATTACATTCATGATGTTGTATTTTAAACAGGAGCAAACAATCATTTGAGAAGAATGATCCCCCTTCAAACCCAAAACTTCCTATGGGTTCATGGCTTTATTATTTGTAAGAATATATATACATATATAGTTAATTCATTTTGGATATTTATTCATATGTTGAAAATATAATCATTTTTATGTGATGTTTTTTGCAGTCGAGAACAAGTACTCGCAAGAAAATGAGATAACAAGGAATTGATAATAAATCATGATGTAAGAAAAGAAATGAATATTTGCATAATATGTTTTTTAGTCAACTTTTATACTCTATATGATAACTAACTAATTTAATATTACAGTTGCGAAAAGAGATTGGGAAAAAGTGGCAAACCCTTTCAAATGGAGCAAAAAAAGAGTTCTTAGAGAAGTCTAAAAAATGCCCTCATGAATATATAAAACAAAAGGGTCGAAACTCAAAAAATGCATCAAAGGTAAGAAATTCAAAATTTATGTTCTTAAATTATGATAATATTTTCTTTCAATTTGAAAATATATATGTTTATGTATATTTATGACTTCAAGTCGTATCTTCACACGCGATGTTCACCTGATCGGGTGTATAAACTACTTCAATACTTGCAACCTAATCAAAAGGCCGTCATACAAGAAATAGGGTTTGGAGGTATTTTAGGATTGCAATGTACTAAACTTGATCATAGTTTATGTCATTGGTTGGTAGAGAATTTTGACACTCTTTCATGCACATTAAGTGTGCATAACACTTCCATTAAATTATCCCCAATGGATGTTGAGTTAATTTTGGCCTTGAAGGCTAAGGGAGTGGAGGTAGATATAGAGAGATGCACAAGTAAACGGAATGATTTATACAACATGTATTGTGATGGGAAGGGAAAATTGCCATTGTTGATGTTAGAAAACCAAATACGGCAAGAAAAGGATTGTGGGGATGAATTTAAAATTTGTTTTGTATTATTTGTTTTGGGGTGAACTTCTTGTTAATTTTTAATATGAGCATGCAAATCGAGCAAACTTGTTGACTTTAGGGCCTAGACAAGAATTACTCGATGTGGTGAGTAATACAAGGATAAACCCAATTCTTATTAATTCTATTACATAATTAACATTGTTAACTTTTTGTGTTTCATTTTTAGATCATAAATGTATTTGCATGCAAACTTAATAGTTTTGAGAACAAATTCAAAGGAATACGGCCTACCAGATACTACTTACCCACCACATTTGGGGTATGTTCATCCACTATATTTCTTATTAAAGAAAAAAAATAAACCTAATAAATATTGTGATATATGTTTTTTTTTTTTTTTTTTTTGCATAGCAAATAATCTTACATGGTGGTAGAAAATTGGCAACTGCTACCAAGATGTTCACACATATTATCAAACACATGGATGAAATGAATGATTGCGATAAGGTACATATATGAAGTTGTATTCATATCATAGTTGTAAATAATTATCAATGCTAAAATGTGTGTTTTTTTTAGATATACATCCTGATGCACAATACATGTCCGGATCATTGGTATTTGTGTGTTATAAATCTTCATCAACGTAATATTCATATATTGGATTCACTACCATCAATAGAAAGGGATGGCATGCGAACTTCATCTGTGAGAACTGTGGTATGTCTTATATTTTAATGAATTTTATTAGTTTTTAATGTTAGTTGTTAAATAGCATGTTTTATTTTGCTAAAAGATATAACGATATGAATATTAGGTTGAAGAGTGTGCACATTTTTTTAATCTCAATGGGCATCTAAAGAATTTATCAAGTGTTCCCATTGAAAGACCTACATGGGTACATGTGCAAGCCAATGGGTAAGCAAGCATAATTGTTTCTTCAAATGTAATGTGTTCAAGATAATATTTCTATGTACTAACTAGATAAATGTTTACTCATTTTATTTGTTAGGTGGGATTGTGGAGTCCGTGTCATTAATCATATGCGAAGATCCGATTTCATGGACTCAAGTTCAACCCCTTCCCATTGGGACTCTACAGCTATAAGACACAAATTGGCAATCGAATTACTTCTTGATGATGAAAATAGTGAGAAAGCTATAATATTAGATAAAGTTCATAATCATGCAAAAATAAAGAGAAGAAGAGTATAGAATACAATCAAGAGTTGATTTTTTTTTGTACATAATTTTTTGCATTGTAGTACAACTCATTGGTTATGATATGTAGAACTTGATCCCGAAATTCTGGATGTAAAGTGGTTCATGGTGACCTACATTGAAAATATTTATGATATGTGGTGTATATAAGTTATTCTATGACTCTTACTTGGTTTGTGAAGTAATTTGGTGGATGTAACTTGAGCCATGAATCATATAAGCTTGTTTCTGGACCATTCTGAAATGTGCCAAGTGTTGTCTGTAACATGATTTAATTTTTCAATTACTCTAATAAGTAATATTTTTCACATCATAGTAAAAATTACTTAAAAATTGTTAAACTTACATTTTGAGAAAATTCATTTGTCTCGTGTCTTGATCCACCTTCCATGTTGTGATTTAGTAATGAAGGCATGTCCCCCTGTATTAATATAAAGAATTCAATTTTTTATTTCAACCAATTTAACCAAATAAAAATAACTATAAAGTGAATAATTAATTAATTTAGTGAATGTGTGTTTGAACATACCATTTCTTCAATTGAATCTTCAATGTTAATAAATGCATTGTGAGTGTTGACGAACTCTGGGCATTTTCGAACAGTGTGTCCTACTTTCTTACATTTCGTGCAATGCCTTGGTTTCTTAAATTTGTCTTTTAAGTTACCCAAATTACCTTTCGTCTTAAAAATGATAGGATCTCGAACATGGTGTTTTGTAGCTTTCAAATCTTCTCGTTCACTTTCTTCCGCTGAATTTTTACAAAGTTCTTCCATTTGACAAGTGAGTCTTTATATTTCAAATCTAGCCTCTTTAAAAGCTTTTTCCAATTGAGATGCAAAATAAGACATCCGTGAGCACATAGAGTTGAGTGCACCATATCGTATGATGTTAGTCGCATCACCTTAACTTTCATTGTCATGATGAACTTGGATCGTTTCCTTTGCTAACTTAGACCACCTTTTCATAATACAACTCTCAGGTATTTCTTCAAGGTGTTCTATCTTCATTACAACAATCATGTGGGGACATGGAAAATCAACTAATTCAAACATCATACAAGTACATTTCATAGACCGATCACTATTACCATAACATACTTTCCAAATCTTGTCAAGGCTTCTAAACTTAGTCAATGTATGGACAAGATAACCTCCATGATTTTCCGTACTAACCGGGACAAACAATTCTGCATTCTTCATCTCATCCCTAAATTTTAGAAAATATTGCCTTGTGAAAACAATCCTTGCATATTTCTCAAGTGCATAGAGTTTGGTTGTTTTTACAGCTGAAGAATGGTGTGTCTCAAACTCTGTCTTTGCCTCATTATGATGAATATGTGAGAATGCTCTATCAAAATGCTTGACAAACTCAAACAGCTTCAAACGAGTTTTAAGGAAACGATTCAAGTATGCATTCATGCTCTCACACCTTTGGTGTTTTTCATACCAGCAAAAAACTGCCCCTTCAAATAAGCGTCTGCCCATCTAGAATGCTTAGCATATATATCTGTCACCCACTTATGTCCATGAAGATTAAACATTTCCAACGTGTCATTCCATACACATTCAAATTCTTCAACGGTGCCTTCCATGAACATGTACTTAGAAAAATGATTGGTAAAATCTTTGACATGGACATTAGTGAATGCATTGCATTGAATATGCCAAGCACATAATTGATGAAAAGAGTTTGGAAATATCCTCTTAATGGCTTTACGCATTGCTTTATCCCCATCAGTGATAACAGAAAGAGGCTTCTTGTTATTCATTGCATCCAAAAAAGTCTCCAAGACCCAAGTATAAGTGTTAACACTCTCATCTACCAATAATGCACATCCAAACACTATAGTTTGATGGTGATGGTTAATGCCAACTAGTATGACCAACGGTTTTTTATAAGCATTAGTTCGATAAGTTGTATCAAATGCTAACACATCTCCAAAACAACTGTAATCCAATTTACTTGTAGAATCTGCCCAAAACAGGTTTACTAGATGGTTGTCTTCATCAACATTGTACTTGTAATAAAATGATGGATCCATTTCAGACTTTCCACACAAATAAGCTAAAGCACCTTATGCATCACCATCTCTTAGATGAACTCTACGATCAGCATCAACATGGTTATATAGATCTTTTTTTGTGAAGCCAACATTGTTATATCCACCTGATTGTTGCACCATGTAATCCATAATTTGGCTAGTTCCCATGCCAAGCCCTCGCATTGCATTCAATTGAGCCTTATCTGCATTTTTAATGACCCTATGGGATCGAAGGAATTGGGTATTTTTTTGTTCCATCAAAGGATGATTATGATCAACCATAAACTCTTTCACAACTCACTTGTTCATTTGTTTGTTAAACCCAATCCAAAATGTTGCCTCACAACCAACTCGAGTTACTGCCTTAGGTTCTCGTTTTCGATTTTCATTCTCTAAACACACTCTATGTCGATATCCTTCTTTCGAGCAAAGCCACTTACGAGATACTATATTTTGATTTTTATCTCGTTTCAAATCATCCTTTCTAACATTGAATTCCGTAACTTTAGCAAATAAATTATAAAATTATTCTGCCTCCTCTACTGAGCTAAACTCCATCTTCCATACATCTTCAATAGTTAAATCATTAAAAATCTTTTCCGAAACTAGAATGGCCTCTTCATCATACTCGGTTTTAACAATGCTATCATATTGGTAATCAAAGTCTTCATCATTCAAATCAATGATAAATTCCTTTCCTTTGCCTTTGCCCATCGTATCTATGAAGAAACTGAAATATAAAAGATAAAGTAGTTAGAAAATTACATTATCTAGTTTGTACCTATCTTAGAAAGTTCGTACCCTCTCTTAGAAAGTTCGTACCCTCTCTTAAAAAGTTTGTACCCTCTCTTAAAAAGTTCGTACTCTCTCTTAAAAAGTTCGTACTCTCTCTTACAAAGTTCGTACCATCTCTTAGAAAGTTCATACCCTTTCTTAGAAAGTTCGTACCCTCTCTTAGAAAGTTTGTACCCTATTTTAGAAAGTTCGTTCCCTGCCTTAGAAAGTTTGTACCTTGTCTTAGAAAGTTCATGCCCTATCTTACAAAGTTTGTAACCTCTTTTAGAAAGTTTGTACCATCTCTTACAAAGTTCGTACCCTCTCTTAGAAAGTTCATACCCTCTCTTACAAAGTTCGTACCCCCTCTTACAAAGTTCATACCCTCTCTTACAAAGTTCGTACCCTATCTTACAGAGTTCGTACCCTTTCTTAGAAAGTTCGTACCCTATCTTAGAAAGTCCGTACCCTCTCTTACAAAGTCCGTACCCTCTCTTACAAAGTTCCTACCCTCTCTTACAAAGTTCGTACCCTCTCTTACAAAGTTTCTACCCTCTCTTACAAAGTTCATACCATCTCTTAGAAAGTTTGTACCCTCTCTTACAAAGTTCATACCCTGTCTTAGAAAGTTTGTACCCTCTCTTACAAAGTTCATACCCTGTCTTACAAAGTTCGTACTCTCTCTTAGAATATCCGTACCATCTCTTAGAAAGTTCATACCATGTCTTAGAAAGTTCGTACCCTCTCTTAGAAAGTCCGTACCCTCTCTTAGAAAGTTTGTACCTTGTCTTAGAAAGTTTGTACCTTGTCTTAGAAAGTTTGTACCCTCTCTTACAATGTCTGTACCCTCTCTTAGAAAGTTCGTACCCTCTCTTAGAAAGTTCGTACCCTCTCTTACAAAATATTGATGATAATTTCATAACAAATGACTAAATGCTCTCAATTTGATTAATAATAACTCAGAAAAAAAAATTAAAAAATCTAGATGTTTTATAAATCATTACATATTTAAATGTCATTTAACACGACATTTCTACCTACAATAGTTATATGTAAATGGAAAAAAAAAATCAAATGTTACCTTTTAAATTGTAATCACTTGACATCCTTCAAGACATATAAAGCTTCATCTTCAAATTTAATCTATGAACAAAAAAAAATTATATAAAAATATTAATAACAATTTGATAACAAAATTTTATAATAAACTCATAAAAAAATCTAAAATCATTATTTAACATCACATTTCTTCCTACAACAATTATATTTGGATAAAAAAATTATCAAATATTAGGTTTGACACTTGTAATCACTTGAAATCCTTCATCTTCTTCATATAATACAATTTTTAAATTTTCTTTCAAAAAGTTTTAAACTTGATCTTGAAATTTGATTCATCAAAATACATCTTACATATTTTGTAATTTGATAGTTGAAATTATTTAATTTTCATATTAAATTACTATCCCTTTTTTTATACATGAATAATGAGAGTATAAGAGTAGTTGGTAGGATTTTCTTTTTTTAGATAGAGTTAGGTAATGCATTAAATAAAAAATTATATTTTATATTTAATAATAAATTATAAAAAAGTTGTAATATTTAGATATATGTGAAATGCATGTGATTATTTCTCACCAATAAGTCATCTTTACCGGTTTGATAAGTTTTTATAAAATTTTTAATGATATGTACTTTACACATGTTATCTTTTTATTGGGGTCAAATGTGGGTAGGTACCCCCAAAATGAAGAGTGGGTACCATAGAACCCTAAAATTTTTACTTCCTAATAAAGTAATACCCTCATTGGATCCATTTTCATATATAGGGAAACAATCAAGCAATATTAAAGATGAAGAAAGACCTTAACTTTTCCCCACAAATTATGACACAAGTATCATGATCATGAAACCTATATGTAGAGCAATGCTTGTCACCCTTGGACTAATAGGTATATCCCTATCCTACTTACTATCCCTATATGTTATAGATATGTTAACCATTTAGGTTGGAACTATATTTATGCATTTAATTGCATGGTTGTTTGGATTAAGAGATGAGAGAAAATGAAAGCAAATAAAGGAAAGAATGTATGGTATGTTCAGATCATGGACCTTATGCTTAAATTTTCTAGCTATGACTACAATGGCACTTCTAGTGGATGTCATCCAGGGCTAATGCGGGATTTTCTTGATAGGAATGAGCCAAAGGATGAAGGTATGTAAAGCTCTCTCCTTCTCTCTTTCTAAACAATAACTAGGAAAATCTAAAAATGATCAAATAAAGTAAAAAATAAAGGATAAGAAAAGGTTTGCTAGATTTATTAACAAAGAGTTGATTAAGAGTAGATAATATTCGCAACAACCAAAGACTAATAAGGAATATAGATAAAGAGAATGACCAATTTGAAAGTTAAAATAAAAGTAATGTTCTCATAAACATTTAGGTTATGTTTGGTATATGGAAATTTTGAGAAAAAATGCGAAGGAAAGAAAATATAAAAGATAAGTAAAACGAAAGAAAAAGTGAAGGAAAATAAAAAATATATTTTAAGTCAATAAATTATATTCATATGTTTATTCAAACTTATTTCACTTATTTTTCTCCATTATATAAAGATTAAATAATTTCAAAATACATAAATTTCTAACTAATTTTAATTATATTTGATTTTCTTTCTTATTTTTCATAGTGAAACCAAACATGAGAAAACCATTTTTCTTACTATTTTTATTCTTACCTTAGTACTTTTCAGGAACCAAACATAGCCTTAATGAGCTTGGATTGTTTTTCTAATGGATTTTAATTGTTAATTTTGAATTTGTATATTAAAATATAAAATAATATTTTGGCCTATTCTTTGTTTGTTTTTATGGATTGTTTACTACTTGTTATATATATATTAGGAGATAATTGATTTTCTATTTAAAAAAAATTTATATGGAAACTATGTTTGATTAGGGATATTTCCTAGTTTAGCTACTACTTGGACACATTTGTGTTTTTGGTACTTAGCTCTCATTTGAGCTCATTGGATTATTTTTATTAAGAATAATGATAGAGTCAGAAACCATAGACTTATAATCCATTAATTTTGAAGAATAATGACTTGAAACTCAGGCACATGAATTATAAGACTCTCCTAAGAGGCATATTTATGTTAGAGAAACCTAGTCGACTTAGTCTCAATTTAAAAATCATAATTTACTCAAGAAAAATAAAATAGGAAACTTAGATAATCATAGAAATATTTACAAATATTTTCTTTTTAAGTTCAATTTTTTTTTTTTTGAAGTACTGTTCTATTTTTAAAATTATCAACTTACATTTGTTTCCATTTTTTGTTTTTTTGTTTTTTTTAATTTATGTACAAGCTAGTCTACTCTATGTCTTTTATTTTTCATTCCTAATTAACCGATCAATAATACAATCATCCTCTGTTAAGCCTAGAGATATAATCAGTTAGGATATTATTTTCTCTCTAGTCTTTTAGCTCCACGTGTACAGTTGGTTAGGATGTGTATCTTCAACTTGTATATAATGCCTGCTATGTTATTGTAGAAGACCACTGAGATAAATAATATCAGCATCTTTTCCTCTCATCTCTCTATTTCCCTCTGTTTCATCACCTCTATTATCTTAGTATTAGAGCTTCCATGGCTTCTTTCAATGAAACCTCCAAATCACCTTCTACTAGCACTATGAATGTGTGAAACCCACTATCTCAGTCAAACAACCTTCATCCACTAGTAACCACACCTTCTTTTTCTTTCCCATCTATGAATCAACCTCTCACAGTAAAGCTAGATAATTGGAACTACCTCATCTGGAATAATCAACTTTTGAATGTCATCATCGGTAATGGACTCGATGATTTCATTGACAAATCTCGATCTTGCCCTCCTCGGTTCCTCGATGTGCAACAACAAATCATTAATCTAGAGTACTCGGTTTGGAAGATATACAATCGACTTCTGATGAGTTGGCTATACGCATCCTTGTCTGAAGATATAATGGCTCAGATTGTTGGGTATTCAACAACTATGGAGATTTGGAACGCCCTTAATCAGATTTACTCTGCCTCTTCTATGGCGCGAGTTACCAAGCTTCAAACACTCAAGAAAGATGGACTCTTAACTGGTGAATATATTCAAAAGCTCAAATCCATTTGCAATAGTCTTGCAGCAATAGGAGAACCAGTTTCTAAGAAAGACCATCTCATCTATTTGTTCAATGGATTAGATCATGAGTATAATCCTTTTGTTACCTCCATTCAAAATCGATCTGATCAACCAACTATTGAGCAAATCCATAGCCTATTGCTTAGCTATGACTTCCATCTTGAACAACAAAACTTTGTTTCTCTCAATTCTACTCAAGTCCATATGGCTCATCTGAACAAGAAACCTTATAAATCAACTCCTCAACCTCCATTCAATCGTACTCACATTCAACCTAGATACTCTCCTCCACCTTTTAAGCCAACCACTAGTCAATATCAACCCAGCATTTTGGGCAAACCACAACCACAATAGCCTCAACCTCAATGGAAACCACATTTTTCAATCTAGAATCAAAAGCCTCAATGCCAAATTTTTGGAGAATTTGGACACACTGCTCTTATTTGCTTCCATTGCACAAATTTGAACTATTCACCTCAATCTTCTCCTAAATCTTTCAATACTGTTTTTCCCACAAATTCCCAGTTCTGTAATCCTTTAGAATTTTCTTACCCTGTAATGGCTCATCCTATTGCTACATATAACACTGTTCCTGATTCAAATCGGTACATGGACTTAAGTGTTACACATCACTTTACTCCGAACATCAACATGCTTGACATTGTGACATCATTTAGTGGTTCAGATTAGGTGACAGTTGGGAACGGTAAGCAACTCTACATCTCACATCTTGGTACTACAAAACTACCATCCTCGTATTCTCCTCTTGTTCTACATCAAGTCTATCACACTCCAAAATTTTCAAATAATCTTATTAGTGTTACAAAATTGTGTTCTGATAATAAAGTTTTTGTTGAATTATATGCCACTCATTTTCTTATCAAGGATTAGGTTTTGAAAAGGGTTCTCCTTCAAGGTCAACTTGATAGTGGCTTATACAAAGTTCAATCATCATGCTCTTCTTCTGTTATTTCCCTTCCTCCTCGAGTTTTCATAGCCAACATCAAGGATCCAAATCTGTGGCACAAGAGACTAGGCCACCCAGCTTTATCTGTTGTTAATCAAATCTTGGATTCTTATAATATTGCTCGAACACAGAAAATTCGTCTTGATTTTTGTAATTCTTATCAATTAGAAAAGAGCCACAGGCTTCATTTTTCTTTGTCTCCATTCATTACAGTAAAACCTTTTAAGTTAATTCATACAAACCTATGGGGTCCTTCTCCTACTCGCTCTATTTTTGGTGCTTGTTATTTTTACTTTTTATTGATGATCATACTCACTTTACTTGGTTTTATTTGCTCAAAAAAAAAAAAAAAAAGATGAAGCATATCCTACTTTTTTCAAGTTTCAAGCTCTCATTGAAAATCATCTTAATACCAAGATTAAGGTCGTCTAATCTGATTAGGGAGGTGAGTTTCGATCTCTCTCCATATTATTTTCTAATATGGGCATTGTCCATCATTTATTTTGTCCATACACATCACAACACAATGGGCGGGTTAAGCAAAAAAATCACCATGTGGTTGAAATGGGATTATCCCTTCTTGCTGACTTAGGTATGCCCCTATCTTATTGACCTTATGCCTTTCAAACTACCACTTACCTTATTAATCGTCTCCCCACCCCTGTGTTGCACAATCAATCCCCTTACTTTGCACTCTATCACAAACTCCCAGCTTACACTCATCTTAAGGTTTTTGGTTCCTCTTGTTTTCCATATATACGCCCTTATAATACCCATAAACTCCAATACAGGTCATTGGAGTGTGTTTTTCTTTGTTATAGTTCACACCACAAAGGTTTTTGGTTCCTCTACACTATTTTGTAGGCTTGGAGGTTCATCGCACCCCTACTGGTCTTCACCTCAGCCAAGCAAAGTATATCATTGATCTTCTTACCCGGGCTTCTATGTTGGATGCCAAGCCATGTCTCACTCCTATGTCCTCTAACACAAAAAATCTCTCTTCATGATGGTGTGGCTCTTGAAAATGGTTTAGATTATCACAGTTTTGTTGGTGCCCTTCAGTATTGTACCATGACAAGCCTAGATATAGCTTTTACAGTCAATAAAGTGTGTCAATTCATGCACCATCCCTCTGATGTTCACTGGCAGGCTGTTAAACGTATTCTTCGATACTTAAAAGGCACATCTCATTTTGGTCTCTTCCTACAACATTCCCTGAACTTCAACATCACTTGCTATACAGATGCCGACTGGGCCTCCTGCCCTGATGACAGGCGTAGCACCAGTGGCTACTGCCTCTTTCTTGGCTCTAATCTAGTTTCTTGGTCATCTTCCAAACAAAAAGTGGTATCCCGATCCAACACCGAATCAGAGTACCAAGGGGTAGCAAATGGGCCTACTGAAATTGCTTGGATTGAATCTCTTCTTCATGAACTTTCCATTACTCCCACTCAACCTCCCCTCATTCTCTATGACAATATCAGTGCCACATACTTAGCTGCCAATCCTATTTTGCATGCCCAAACCAAACATGTGGAAATCAACTACCACTTTGTCCGGGAACGTGTTCTTCAACGCTCTCTCTTTATCCAATTCACACCTTCTGATGATCAACTTGTTGATTGCATGACCAAGCCTCTTTCCACCCAACGTTTCATCACTCTACGTTCCAAGCTCACTGTTCTCACTAGACCAATGAGCTTGAGGGGGGATGTTAAGCTCAGAGATGTAATCAATTAGGATATTATTTTCTCTTTAGTCTCTTAGCTCCACATGTATAGTTTGTTAGGATGGTATCTTTAGCTTGTATATAATGCCTACTCTGTTAAAGGTATGTAAGTCATATAAAAATATAAAGAATCCTTAATCAAGATGGATAAAACAAAATTATCAACTTAGTCTAACTAAACTAATACACTAACACTTATGTTGGGTTTTCCAGCTTGATATATGACTTGATCAAGCTCCTTTTTTCCTTTTGATTTGAGGTGCCATAAAAATTTATAATGACATGCTTTCTTGCGTATGGATATTGTTCATTATTGGCTTAAGATCAAATTAAAGCCATTCTAACCTTAGGCTCAAAGTAAATGATATTATACATGAGGGAGTCCATTATCATAAATGGTTTTAGAGCCAAATTCTCTATCTAAATAGACGAGTGAATCAATTGGTTTAACCTAGTAATGTCAAGAGAAAAAATTAGGATATTTTGTCTTTATGGGAATGATTATGTTGTCTTACATCGTTTAGGAAAGGAAGTTTTTGTTACTTTATATGTAGTAGGCTCCATTTATCCATATAGATGCACTAGAGAATCATAAAAAAACTTAGACTCGAAAGGGATAATATCTATATACATGACGATATGAGAGTCTATTCCTAACCAAATGTAAAAGTCAACCAATCTATTTAATCTCGCAATCTCATAAGAGATGATATGTAGCATAAGAGCAAATTGTTATAAATGATATCATAGCAAATCCACAAATGGATATGGAAGTTATAATTTGTATGGCCTCGCAATCCCATAAAGCACAATAAGGACATCATGACCTTATGGAGAGATTGTACAACCCATATTGGTTAGAGAGAGAAGTTCTTGACACTTTGATATGTTTCTCTTAATTGTATAAATATGTTTTAAAGTCAAGGAAATTTAAGCCTTGAAATGAAAAATATCGGAACACAAGGGAGTGAGTTCTTATTGATGGTACATATTAGAACTAAGCTTCAATTGAATGTGAAAGCAAGTATGTCTTTCTAACTTTACAATCCTATGGGACGCATCAAATTTCTTATTACTCATAAAAAAAATAAAAATAAAATAAAATTCTACCTTATTCTTTTACTTTTACTTAGAGGAGAGATGATATTCAGTTGGTGTCTTTGTAAGTGACAAGAGAACGATTAGTTTACCTTCATACAAGAAACTTTTGTCCACAGATGGACAAGTTCAAACTAGTTAATTATGAATTTTGCACTTACAATTTTGAAAAATGGTCTACATATATATACTCTCAGCTCTCTCATTCATTAGAACCATATAATTCACACATTTATTAGAAGCATATAATTCAATAGTCAATTTTATAATGTTCAAATTTTTACAATCCAATGTTGGAAGGAGAATTGAGCTCCAAACAGCATCTCAAAGGAAGGGAGACACCAATACTACTGGCAGCGAAGAATGGTATAACTGAAATGGTTTCGACAATCCTAGCGTCTCTCCCCATGGCCATTCCGGACAGGGACTCAGACGGCAAGAATATAGTGCTTTTGGAAGTGGAAAATAGGCAAACCAAACTGTACGCGCAATTAGTCCGGAATATCACTTTTTACGAGAGTGCATTTCGTGTTGCTGATAATAAAGGGAACAGTGCGTTGCATGTTGCTGCAACTTTACGTGATCATCAGCCTTACCAATTTGCTGCACTACAAATGCAACGGGAAATCAAGTGGTATAAGTTGGATGTATATTCATATTTTTTGGTTTAATTAGTTTGAAAAAATCAAGTATCCAGTACTACTTGTGATATACCACCACATTAACACCCATTCCCATTTATAATCTGCACCTTCTCATGGTGACCTATTTTATACTGTTAGCTTAAATCGCATTACTTGGAATTGACGACAGTACGTGTAGTATTCTCTACCACGAGATTTCTTTATTGGTTGCAACAATGAAAACATGACACAAAAGGAAATATCTACAGGAAGTCACACCAAGTTTTGGTAAAAGAATGAGGCAAATGGCTAATCAGCACCTCTAATTCATGCTCTGTAGTGGCAACGGTTGTGACAACAGTGGCCTTTGCCACAACAGCCACCCCACTAGGCGGAATGAAGGAAGGCAGCAGCAGACCAAACCTTGAGCATCATCCAGGCTTTATTGTCTTTGCAATTTCATCTCTAATTGCTCTGTCATTTTCTCTCACCTCTATCGTCTCCTTTCTGGCCATTCTTACCCCTAGACACAGACCAAAGGATTTTGAAAAACAGTTGCCAGGAAAGTTCTTGTACGCCTTAACATATCTTTTTATATCGTTAGCGGCCAAGTTGGTTTGTTTCTGTGCAGGCCACTTCTTTCTGATGAGGGATGACTTGGAGCATAATGCTTTTCTGGTGTACGGGATAGCATGTCTGCCGGTAGCATATTTTGCTATGAAGCAGTTTCCCTTCTACATTGATCTTGTCCTCGATACCTTCTTAAAGGCGCCACGATATAAGCCTAGCTCATAGTTAAGGGCCTGGCCAGGTTTTCTTTTCTTTGTTTCCCTCCTGTTGGTTGGTTGATTGGTTGGTTTGTGTTTTTAATTTTTTTCTTTTGTATTTAAGCAAATGAAATGGAAACTACCGAAGTCAAAATAACCAGTCCTCCTTCTTCCTTTGTAGTCTATTTTTTTACAAATTTGGCATGCCTAAGTGCTTTTGTTTAGATTACAATTGATCTATCTCTATGAAAATTTACTCAAATTGTACACAAAAAAATTATTTGCCTCTTAATTTTTTTTCATTTTCATCAAGAGCAAGAAATCATAAGGGGTGGAACTAAAAAAATTAAAGGGGTGGAACAAAAATACTAAGAAAAATAAAAGAAATATGAAAAATTGTTTTTACTAGTTTTTAAAAATAAAAGGAAAACATGTAGAATTTTATAAAAAAAAAAACATAAAAAGCAAATAAAATTAAATATGATATTTTTTTCTTCTCTCTACAATTTAACACCAATACTAAAAGTCTTCAAATATGATTTTGTTTTAATTACACGTATTTTCATAATTTTCTTCAACTTCTTTAAATTTTTTTATCAAGCAAATAAATTCTAAATCAAACTATACTTGATACATAAAATTTATTAATTATTAAAAAAATTGATATTCAAAAATCGATTTAGTTAGTACTAGAAGGTAGAAAACTTAATTAGATTAGAATGTCATATACCAAAACTCATTTTGAATTAACTTAGCTAGCTAGATTCTTCTTTGCATAAAATCAAATTTTTACAAATTTTTTTATTAGGAAAATAAACTTTAAATTAAACAAGATTTGATGTGTTAGATTTATTAATGATCTAACAATGTTTAAAAATAACTTAAAACTCAAATAGTAACCCAATTAATACCCGAATTAATTTAAGAACAAAAATTGGTCTAAAATGATTTAATTTTTTCTCTTTTACATAAAACCATGATTTTATTTATTAAAAAAAAAATTCACTAAACAAATAAACTCCAAATTAAGTAAAACTTACTACATTGGATTCATTAATGAGTCTAGTAATTTTTTAAAATAATTTAAATGTGGACCCCGCATTTCGGCTCATGCGTTTCCCACTCGATGGCGAGCTCGATTTTGATTTGAAAAATTATGATTTTTATTTATTAAGAATGACTTGGAGTCGCCACTTATTTTTGTTTTATTTTTAAAAGGGTAAACAAAATAAGAAAGAAAAACCTTAAGTGCGACTCCTGGTTTTGGAAAAGGCGGTCTGTGAAAAGCCGGATCGGGTTCGGGGGTCCGGTTACTTATCGGGAAGGTACGGTAAAGACCGTAGCACCCCTCTAAGCCCCTAAAGTCGGGTCTCTACTAATAAAATGAAGCAATCATGGCAATTGATGAGGAAATCAATGAATATCCTGAATGATCATGCACATATGCGAATCGGAACATGTATAGTGAAGTATCAGAATGAGGGTGTATGCGTACCTGAGCCACGAGCCACAATGCGCTTTCAAGAAATGAGATTAGTACACAATTAACAAATACAAATTATAGCTCATGCATATCGGGGTGCAAAACGAAGATCAAGCAGAATATATTAAGCACAACAGTTGACAATCAATAGGGATCAAACATAGGGCCCCCACCAAAGTCCAATTTATTGCCCACGAACTAATCCCACAAATCTCGTGTTTTAGAATTATGAAGGAACCATTATTGCTTATGCAAAATCAAGAAGACTAGAAAATTATTTAGGGACTGAAAAGAGATTAAAACTATTCGGGTGAAAACTGGATTATTGGAGTTTATTGGAAAGTTGGAGATTTCGGGAATTAATTTTAAAAGATTAGAGCTTTGGTAGTCAAAATGGAAATTTGCCAAAGAAAACAAGAAATGAACTTCAGGGAATTAAACTGCAAGGATATGGATTTTGAAAGTCGAAGTTGTAACAACAATAAGGAATGAACTTTGGGAAATTAAACTGCGAGAATATAGATTTTAATAATAATAATAATAATAATAAATGAACTTCAGGAAATTGAATGGCTAGAGTGTAAATTTTTAATAATGATAATAATAATAATAAGAATAATAATAATAATAATAATATAATGAACTTTAGGAAATTGAATTGCGAGGGTACAAATTTTAATAATAACAATAATAACAATAAATCACTGATAATAATAATAATAATAATAATAATAATAATAATAATAATAATAATAATAATAATAAATAAGATTAATGATGAGATTTCGAAAGTTTGAATTAATAGCAATAATGATAATAAGGTTTGAAAAGTTTGAATTAATAATAATAATAATAAGATTTTGAAGGTTTGAATTAACAATAATAATAATGATAAGGTTTTGAAAGTTAGAATTAATAGTAATAATAATAATAATAATAAGATTTTGGAAGTTTAATTAACAATAATAATAATGATAAGGTTGTGAAAGTTTGAATTAATAGTAAAGATAAGAATAAGATTTTGAAAGTGGGATTAATAATAATAGTAATAATAAGATTAATGATAAGGTTTTAAAAGGTTGGATTAATAATAAAAATAAAGATAAGATCTTGAAGGTGGAATTAATAATAATAATAATAATAATAATATGATTAATGATAAGATTTTAAAAGGTTGGATTAATAATGAAAATAAGGATAAGATTTTGAAGGTGGAATTAATAATAATACTAATAAGATTAATGATAGGATTTTAAAAGATTGGATTAATAATGAAAATAAGGACAAGATTTTGAAGGTGGAATTAATAATAATAATAATAAGATTAATGATAAGATTTTAAAAGGTTGGATTAATAATGAAAATAAGAGTAAGATTTTGAAGGTGGAATTAATAATAATAATAATAATAATATGATTAATGATAAGATTTTAAAAGGTTGGATTAATAATAAAAATAAGGATAAGATTTTGAAGGTGGAATTAATAATAATAATAATAATAAGATTAATGATACGGTTTTAAAAGGTCGGATTAATAATAAGAATAAGAATAAGATTTTGAAAGTTGAACCGATTGTAATAATAATGATGATAATAATAATAAGAATAACGATAATAACAATAATAATAATAGTAACAATGATAATCAATAATAATAACAATAATAGAAATAATAATAACGATAATAATAATAATAATAATAACGATAATAAGGTTCGAGAAATTGAATTAATAATAATAATAACAATGATAACAATAATAACAATGGTAATAATAATAACAATTGATAATAATAATTGCAATAATAATAACTAACAAAAATAATATCCGCTAATAATAATTATAATAATATCAGTTAATAATAATAATAGTGGTAATAATAATATCCGCCGACAATAATAATAATAATATTTGTTAATTATAATAATATTAATAATAATAATAATGCCTTAAAAGTTGAATTAATAATAATAATAATGATATCAAATTACTAGAATATTGATTTTGAAAATTGAATTAATAAGGATAGTAATAATAAGCATCATCCAGGCTTTATTGTCTTTGCAATTTCATCTCTAATTGCTCTGTCATTTTCTCTCACCTCTATCGTCTCCTTTCTGGCCATTCTTACCCCTAGACACAGACCAAAGGATTTTGAAAAACAGTTGCCAGGAAAGTTCTTGTACGCCTTAACATATCTTTTTATATCGTTAGCGGCCAAGTTGGTTTGTTTCTGTGCAGGCCACTTCTTTCTGATGAGAGATGACTTGGAGCATAATGCTTTTCTGGTGTACGGTATAGCATGTCTGCCGGTAGCATATTTTGCTATGAAGCAGTTTCCCTTCTACATTGATCTTGTACTCGATACCTTCTTAAAGGCGCCACGACATAAGCCTAGCTCATAGTTAAGGGCCTGGCCATGTTTTCTTTTCTATGTTTCCCTCCTGTTGGTTGGTTGATTGGTTGGTTTGTGTTTTTAATTATTTTCTTTTGTATTTAAGCAAATGAAATGGAAATTGCCAAAGTCAAAATAACCGGTCCTCCTTCTTCCTTTGTAGTCTATTTTTTACAAATTTGGCATGCCTTAGTGCTTTTGTTTAGATTACAATTGATCTCTATGAAAATTTACTCAAATTGTACACAAAAAAATTATTTGCCTCTTAATTTTTTTCATTTTCATCAAGAGCAAGAAATCATAAGGGGTGGAACAAAAATACTAAGAAAAATAAAAGAAATATGAAAAATTGTTTTTACTAGTTTTTAAAAATAAAAGGAAAACATGTAGAATTTTATTAAAAAAAAATACATAAAAAGCAAATAAAATTAAATATGATATTTTTTTTCTTCTCTCTACAATTTAACACCAATACTAAAAGTCTTCAAATATGATTTTTTTTTTTTAATTACACGTGTTTTCATAATTTTCTTCAGCTTCTTTAAATTTTTTTATCAAGCAAATAAATTCTAAATCAAACTATACTTGATACATAAAATTTATTAATTAATAAAAAAAAATTGATATTCAAAAATCGATTTAGTTAGTACTAGAAGGTAGAAAACTTAATTAGATTAGAATGTCATATACCAAAACTCATTTTGAATTAACTTAGCTAGCTAGTTTCTTCTTTGCATATAATCAAATTTTTACAAATTTTTTTATTAGGCAAATAAACTTTAAATTAAACAAGATTTGATGTGTTAGATTCATTAACGAGTCTAACAATGTTTAAAAATAACTTAAAACTCAAATAGTAACCCAATTAATACCTGAATTAATTAATGAACAAAAATTGGTCTAAAATAATTTAATTTTTTCTCTTTTACATAAAACCATGATTTTTTTAAATATTTTTTTTTCACTAAAAAAATAAACTCCAAATTAAGCAAAACTTTGTACATTGGATTCATTAATAAGTCTAGTAATTTTTTAAAATAATTTAAAATTTAAGTAGCGACCTACTTGATACATGAAATTTTTATAAATAAAAATTTATCCACAATAACTGTATTATTTCTTTTCTATATATAATTATATTTTTACAAATTTTCTCACTAGAGAAATGAACTTCAAATCAAAACACATTGTATTAAATTTATTAATAAGTTTAATAATTTTAAAAAATAATTTAAAACTCAAAAATAGATCTACACTATAATAAATAATATACCAAAATCAATATCATGATTTTACTATTTCTACTCATATACACAACTATATTTTCTAAACTTTCTCACTATATAAATATATTCTTAACTATAAATTAAAAAATTCATTAAAGAATTAATTAAATCAATGCATTTCAAAATACTTTGCTCATAATTAAGTACTGTGTGCTTTTAATGAAAAGATTGGCTTATTTAATTACATATTAAAAAGTTAAACTTTATTTATTTTTAAATTCATTTTAAATAAAATATTATTGATTAACTACTATTATTTTAAAATTATTATTATTATTATTATTATTATTATAAAAAAGATCAAATATGCTTTTAGGATGATGCTAATATCCATATTTGTTATGATTTTGTTTTAATACTATTATTCATTATTATTTTAATTACAAAACCATTTTCATTTTTAACAAGACTTGAATTAAATTTAATTAGTATTATGTAAATAGAACTTACAATATTTTAAAAAAAAATCAAAATGAAAAAATTATTTTTAGAAACAATTTATGTAAACAAGTTTTTTCTTTTATGTTATTTAACTTTAAAATAATTTTTAAAAATAAATATTAGAAAATCGTTCAAACTGCGCTTAATTTTCTTCCCTTATATTTTTCATCCATGAGTAAAAACAAGACAAAAACTTTTAAACTTTTAAATTTTCTAACCTTTTTCCCTCTATATGTTTTTCCCTCCAATAACTTGAAATGATTGACGCTTTGGAGACTAAAAATGTACAAGTTTGTGATTCCATTTGAAAGAGAAAAATAATTAAAAGTACAATAGATATTTTAAAGTTATTTTATTCAAGAATTTGATATATGTATGTGTGGATCCCGTATTTCTGCTCATGCGCTTCCACTCAATGGCGAACTCGCTTTTTATTTGAAAATGATTTACCTTTTTTAGAAAATGACTTGGAGTCGCCACTTATTTTTATTTTATTTTTAAAGGGTAAACAAAATAAGAAAGAAAACACTAAGTGTGACTCCTTATTTGGAAAATGTGGTCTGTGAAAAACTAAATCTGGGCTCGGGGGTCAGGTTACTTATTAGGAAGATACAGTAAAGACCGTAGCACCCTTCTAAGTCCATAAAAACGGGTCTCTACTAATAAAATGAAGCAAGCATGACAATTGGTTAGTAGATCAAGAGATACCAAAATGATCACACGCAAGGGTGTCAAAGTAATGCATAGAGAATGGCCAAAGTGAGAGTGCATGTGTACCTTAGCAGCAAGCGAGTAATGCGCTATCATGAAATGAGGGTTAGTGCATAATAATGAGCATAAAATATGTCACATGCATCACTAAACAAAATAAGAAACCACCAATGGTAAACAGGGCATTTCACTTAAATTTATTTTTAGAGAGAAAACATCACTAATGTTGGGTCCCTACCAAAGCCTAATTTATTTCTTGTACAAATTAATTTCATAGATTCCATTACTTGAAATTATGAAATTTTTTCGCGCTTATTTTAAAACATTTAAAAATCATGGAAGATGTGAAAAAGGCTTGCCGAAGAGAATGGCAACCAGTTTTATTGAAAATGGAATTTTTTAGAACCTAAAACACTAAAGAAGAATGAAAAGTTGGATTATTTTGAAACTGGATTTTCAAAAACCAGTTTTGAAAGCCGTGGGCTTTGAAAATGGGCCTAGGAAGGATAACCATGCAAACAGGGATTGTGCCTGTGGGCCCGGGGTGCCACTAAGTCTGTTCTGTAGGTAGCTCATCGTCAATGGAAAAAATACCATGCAGACTTCTGATGGCCTGAGGGGTCTTTTAGTGTTACAGTTCTCACCACCTTCATAAGAACTCCACCAAAGATAACGGTAAGGCAAGACCAAAGATCCTCCTGCGTCTCTATAATCCGATCCTCTCTTTTCACTGCTGATGGAGCTTCACCCCCTCTCATCCAACATCCTCCAGCCATTCTCATCCGAACCGTGAAACACTCTCTTCTTACATGATCCAAAACAGGAATTTTTATTGAATCCTTTATTTGAAAAGCAAGATTATTGTTGCCTCTTGGGATTACAAGGTCGATCACATCGTCAAGCTTGAGGAGATCAGGGATCTCCTCTCTTGAAGTCACAAGTCCAATTAGTTTCTTCCCAACACTGTCTGGGATGGCTTCAGTTATAACCTTGTGCAAGATTGCATTAGATCGCTTGGCCTCTTTTCCACTTTTCAAGAGAAGTCTGTTCCCACTTCGGATTGCTAATGTAGCCATCTGCACTAGAGCATCTGGTTGAGACAAAAAAAAAAAAACAATTAGAAGCACACATAATGGGCATGGCATCTTCTCTAGGATAAGTCCATCTGCAACCTTAGTTCTCTTTAAAACATGATCAATTGGCTCTTCCATGTTTGCAAGCACACAAATTGAGTTTGCAAGGCTTGAAATCTTTTCTGGCTTTAGAACCAGCCTTGAAACCAATGATTTTTCATATCTTGCCAATTGTGCTGCCTTAACATCAGCATCATTTTCAACTTTAATGAGTTCTTCATTTGTTTCTAGCACATTGGCTATGACCAATAAAATCTTCTTCTTGTCTTGTGAAAACATTGCCTAAAGCCGCCTGGAACTTTCCCTTGCTGCAATTACCATCTCACGCGAGCCAACTTCTTTAACTTGCACCCATTTATAGGCATCCCTATGAAAGATAGTACCAATACGCTCCTCATTAAGTGCCCTTAAGATACTTCCAGTAGCATACCCATTGATAATAACCACAAGAATGCCAACCTGAGATGAATAAACTGCAGATTTTACTTTCGTAGTCATACCCTCTCTTCTAACCCTCGACTTTAGATGGCAGGAGCTAGAAAATGTCATAGATCTGATCCTTGAGACCTCGTGAAAGCATTTCATCAACTTCATCCAATACAAACATCTTAATGTAATGGGCGAAGTGACTGTCTCCTTAATCATCTCATCAACTCCTTCATCAGTCAGTTTCTCCTCAAATTTCAATCCAACAGTTGAGGCTTCTGGGTTCGCAACTCCGTCTTCCAATTCTCTGAAATCAATGCTTCGTTTCATGATAGGCGAGGGTGACGAGGATCTTCTTCATAGACAGCTAGGATGTAACGGCAGAGGTGAGGAACCGACTCAAATTCCTCAACAGTAGAAAGACCCCAAGTTTTACTATCATGGCCTGCAGTGTGGGGACATCTTTTCCATGCCCCACAGGTACAAGCTAGACAGTAAACTCATTCAAGGAGGGAGGTGTCACAAACGATCGACATTGACCTCTAAGGATTAAGCATGATGAGATTGATAAAGTAACACGGTCTTGGAGGCAAATGGCACTTTAATCAAGAGAATGAGTCACGGACAAGGAACTGGATTGGACACTGATAGTTTCCCCCTCAAAACCATCTTCTCCTCCTATTGGTTCTGATTTTTACTTTCTCAAATAAAGGAGTGGAGGCATGACAAGACTGGATCCACTTGTCGGAGTATTGAGCTTCTGGCCTGCTTTAAGAAGTTCTATTTCCTTTATGCTCATGAAGTGCCATCACAACCCGCAATTTCAGCTTGAACTCTCGGATGACGTAAAACAGTTCCCTATAACCAGACCGTATATATTATGTAGGCTCCATCCTTCAACAATACCCCAAAGCCTAATACTCCAGCATGAGATGACCCTTTTTATGGGTTAGGAAGTGTCCCAAATTCCTAATTAGTATAGATTCCTTTTTGTAAAGAATATTATATAGAATATTTCTAGGTTGATATATTATTATAATATTAGACTTCCTTATAAAATAAGGAATGTTGTTGGAAATATCTCTATAAATATTCTAGGTAATGAAGGAAAAAAGTTATGAGATGGAGATAGACCTGTAGAAACTATACGAGGTGGATAGAGATGTGAGGAAGAACGGGAGGTACTCGGTGGAGCGAGAGCTCGTAGTAGGGTATGGATACAAGGAGTGGGGAAACATGGGATTTTCGGGAACCAATAGTTGTATCTAATTATGTCCTCTATAATATTCCCTATTGTATAGTGAAATCATTCTCTCTCATCTGTGGACGTAGCTATGGTTGGCCGAACCACATTAAAACCTCGTATACCATATGTGTGATTGTTTTATCTTTGTGTTCTTGAACTAACATTGTTGGCATCAAAGTTTTCGCTGACACAACAACTGGTATCAGAGCTTGGGTTGAAGATTTTTGGAAGAGTAAAAGATCACAAAGCACACAAGATGAAAACAAAAGGAATTTTCACTGAAGGTGGAGTCGATTGCTCTTTCGTGGTGATATGATACAAAAAGGTTTGTGTCATGGAGAGATTGAAGATTAACTTCATGGAATTTGGTCCAAGGTGGAGATTGTTAGGAAGTGTCCCAAATTCCTAATTAGTATAGATTCCTTTTTGTAAAGAATATTATATAGAATATTTCTAGGTTGATATATTATTGTAATATTAGACTTTCTTATAGAATAAGGAAGGTTGTTGGAAATATCTCTATAAATATTCTAGGTCATGAGGGGAAAAAGTTATGAGATGGAGATGGACCTGTAGAGACTATACGAGGTTGATAGAGATGTGAGGAAGAACAGGAGGTACCCGGTGGAGCGAGAGGGCTCGTAGTAAGGTATGGATACAAGGAGTGGGAAAACATGGGATGTTTCGGGAACCCAATAGTTGTATCTGGTTCTGTTCTCTGTAATATTCTCTATTGTATAGTGGAATCATTATCTCTCATCTGTGGACGCTGGCATGGTTGGTTGAACCACATTAAAACCTCGTGTACCGTATGTGTGATTGTTTTATCTTTGTGTTCTTGAACTAACATTGTTGGCATCAAAGCTTTCATTGGCACTACACTGTGGTCTAAGGCCTATCCTTTATCTTCTTCTTGTTAGCGCAAATTTCAACATGGAAAACCAAAGTGTTGTTGTCTTCAATCTTTCTCAACCTTCTCCTAGAGTTCCTCCTTAGCTTCTCTAGGATACGAATATTGAAAGATGTAGCAATTACCACTGTACAATTTTGACTGGTCATAAGTTGAAAGAAGAGTCTTCTCTTGGCCATCTACACGCCAAACCTGCAGATTTCCTGCACAATCAACCTACGCTTAAGGTTCTTCTTTTCTCAAAGCAGCTTTCAAGAAACCTTTAGCATTAACCCCTTGGCATTTTAAAAGTGCACTAGGAGGAGAAGAAAGTAGGGAATGGGCCATTTCTACTTTTCTTTGGTGCACATTGGCCATAGGCCATGTCCTCTCCAACTGTCTCTCATGTTATCTCTTTGCACATCAGAGTTCTGGGAATGCTCCCAAGAACATGCCCTCCACCATGATGAACAACTTGAGAAACCAGATTCATCAAGCCAATATTCCCACATTTTCCATGCTGGAAAATATCATGTGTGTCATGCAGATAGGGGAATGGGAAGGGTGACAAGGAGATCGGGTAGAGGGTAGGGCATAGGTGGATGGTGGTGTGGGGACCCTTGAGGGTGATTGTGGGCATGGGACTTTATGTATGTAGGAAATGAGCCAAAAATGAGTAGTAGTGAGAGAAATGGGTATGATGGGTAGGGGGTGTGAGAGAAATGAGGATGACCATGCATAGCCATGAGTAGTGAGAGAAAGTGAGAAAAATAGGTTAGTGATCTTGTTCATGGGTGGAATGGATGATTTGGTGGTTGGAGAAGATGAAGATATGGGTGGTGAGCATGGACAGTGATGGGTACATGAGGTGTGAGAAAATGGGCATGATGATGGGTATCAAAATATGAGGGATGGAATAGAATGGTAGAAACATTTGCAAAGGTTCATGTGGCCATGCATGGCCATCCAAAGTTGGGGGAATGGGTTTAATGGGTATTGGAAAATGGGTATGAAGGGTACATGGTGTAGAGAAATGGGCATGGTGAGTATGAGGATTAAAAATGGAGTGAGATGGACTAAATGTGGGTTAATGGATATTGGAAAAAAAAAAATATGGGCATGGAGGTGGGTGTGATGGGTATGTGGTGAATATGAAAGGAATAAGTTAAAGGTGGCGGCCAAATGAGGAAGGAAAGACATAGAGGACAGTGAGCAAATGGGAAACGAACGGTGATGTGGATATGAGGTAAGCACTGTGGTTGAAAATGGAGAGGAAATGCACCCGCCGGTATTTCGAAATAACAATTTATTCCACCCAAATTGCAATTCAAATGAACTGTGGAGCCCACCTCTGGATTCTCATTCCTTGTTGCAAGGCTCCAACATGTGCATAAGCTGGCAGAATGCTAACCCAAATCCCTTGATTAGGTATGATCTTCTTGCACTCTTCAAGAAACTCCTCCACATGGAATATGTCACAGTACCCCAGCTTTGGCGATGTGAGATGATCAATTGAAGGGACGATTTGCACACCCTTGCAGTGAGATATACGTTCTGGAAGTAGCATTTTGATATTCAGAACGAGTGATATATCCTTTTCCAGAAGATGCTCTTGTGCAAATCGATATACTAACTTCCTTACCAAAAGAACATTGGGGCGATGAGCATTGATCTTTGCAACTGCCATCTTCAAATGTTCCATATACACTCTCAATCTCATCAAAACTGACTGCATCATAATATTCATCAGCCTGAGAAAAATGTCTGGTTTAGGAATTTGATTGATAAATACCATGTTCATCATCTTCATCGTCACTCCTATTATTTGGTCTTACTTAACAGCAACTGGATCCATTTGGGCAGACTGACGACGGTTGAGTCTAGAACTACATTGGACATGGTGGTAAGGTCCAGTTAAGTATGGAATTGAATTAACAATGTTGTCGGTGCTGTTACAAGTGCAACTAGACATTGTACTGGCCAAGCTTGTAGCTGATGAAGATGGGCTGAGGCTTGGGCTGGATGCATGGAGAGATGAGGTTTATATGATTGGAACACAATGGGATAACATGGGGTGTGGCATCTGGTGTTTCAGGGGGTCTTTCGAACCAAAACTTGCAGATGTCACCACTGAAATAACTAATCACGCTGGAATCTACATTTTCCTGAGCATTCAGTGACCCACTTTCTATATTACAACCACTAAGAGAAGAGTCGTTCCCTTCATTCAAACTTGATTTCTCATTTTACTTTTCAAATTTCATTCAGTTTTCCCCTCTGGAAGCACTTCCATAATCAAATCATCATCATCCCATTTTCTGCTCTTTTCATTGGCATCCCCTGTGAACTTCCTCTGGCACAAAGCTTACCCATTTTTTTCCTCCCAAAAATCTCAACCCATAAAACATTGGTGAAGTAGTTACCAGGAAACTTAGAGTCTCTCTTTGAGCAAAAGCAAATAGTGAAAGAAAAACAGAAAATGGAGGAAGATAACAAACATGAAAAATAGAAACCCAGTGAAGCCACAATCTTAGGATGGATCAATGGGCTCATACTGGTGGAGAAAAACATAAATAGATTCAAAATAAAAATGCCACCCACATCTCTAGATGCCCCATAATGGATATGATAAAGGTCCTTATCAGTTTTTCAAGCCAAATTAATGAAATAGAGAAAGAATCAATAGCACAGGTGCATGAATAATGCAAAAATCCACAGTGACACCAAGTAAAATAACATCCAAAAATGAGGAATGCATAGTTCACAGTGAATATACCTGAAATGTCTCCTCGAACCAGATTTAATCGTCTTTGAACTCTCTTGACCCTTCCAAAACTAGCCCAGAAATCCCTACTCCGTAACTTCAGCTCTCCAAAAAAAAAACTGCCTCCCAAAAATCCCTCCTAAGCTACTGAAAAAAACGTTTCTCTATAACTTGCTCCAGAAAGAATCACCCTAGGTATCCTCTCTCCCAAGTAACCCCCAAAAACACGCTCCTCCAAGTCTCCCTCTATTTCTCTGCCTTGCCTCCCAAGCTACCTATACCTCTCTGTAACAACAACCAAAATATCCTCTCCCTCTAATAGCCTCACTGTCCCTATCTAACATAATACGCTCCCTCCAGAATCTTCCATAGCACGTGTCAACCTCCCATTGCTTCTCCAAACCATTAACATGATTCTCCAACTGCCAACCACGAGGCTAAACGTGGTCTTCCAAAGCCTTCCACCTGGCAAAAAGATCTACACAAAAGTGAGCCCCAAAATGGGGTCTATAATATGATATGATTTATCATATTTGATAATAAATATCGTATACATCAATAAAAATATGAATTTTATAAGTATATAATTATTATTAAATTATATCAAATATATTCCATAATAATATTGTGATATTTAATTATAATATGTCTAATTTTAAAATATATTTAATACTAAAATTATGATTCATTTAACTCAATTGTATTAAATGATATAAAATAAATGATGTATATTTTTTTAATATATTAATAATATTACGAAGAAAATTATCATTATAATTTTTATATTTTTGGTAATCAATTAAATGAAATTTTTACATTTAATTATAAAATAATTATAATTTGTTTGTACTTTAAAATATTCCTTTTATATTTTGTTTATATGATTTGTTTTAAATATATAAATTTAGAGCATCATATTCAAATTGCCAGAGTCGTTGTAGTGTAAGCCTCATATGTGGGGTTCGAGTCTCTGTCAGCGCATGGAGCTTTGACCAAGTTTGACAACGAACATGTCGATTTTTTTTTGGGAAAAATCGGTCCTCTGACATATCGCTGACCGCTGAAACACGAAATTTCGCCAAAAATTTTCATCCCTGCTGGTGTGGGCTAGAAATCAGTGCACACATAGCCCAATTAGTCAAAAAATTTGGGCCGCCCTAGGCTTAGCCTGCTCTCACCTGAACGAACTCACGTTTCCACATTTTGGCCCCGTCTGGCTCAGCCCACTGTCATCTGAAAGACTTCACGCAGAAACCTCCAGCTCTCTAGGGTTTGCCGGCGGCAGCTGCAGCAGCAGAAGCCTCCATCTCTCCACTCAAAAGCATTCTATCTTTCCTTCACCAAACGCTGAGTTTCAGTCGATTGTTGAGTTCAAGTTACTAGGTACACTTCCAATCTCTATACCCAATTTATATACAATCGTTTGGGTGCTGAGAAAATAATGAGAAAATGAAAGAAAAATTTGAATCTTAAATTTTGCACCATCTAGGGCTCGAGATAGTAATCAAAGTGTGGTTTTCTTTTAGTTTTCTTCATTTTTCCTGGTAATCCAAACAGAGGGTCGGATTTCACGCTCAAGTGTTTAATAAATTGGGAATGCTAAAGCTGTAAGTTTTGAATTCTAGTGCTTCTCTTTGAACATCTGAACTATTGGCAGTTTGGATTACAGCTCACGAAATTTTTGTTGGATTATCGGTCTTTGTACCTGTGTCTATTTATTTATTTATTTCTTTTGTTTTACTATAATTTCAGTTGTTGCGTCGATGATATGAAATTGGCACAGTTGGTGGTTTAATATATATATTTTTTAAATTTTCTGCAACAAGGCTGTTTTTTTGTTGTCATCGGAGTCCTTTTTTTTGTTGTGATCCGCTTGCATGGAGGAAATAATGTTGAGTTGTTGGAATGTATCTTGTGGTTTTTCAGAAAATTTTGTTTTGATTGCCTGTTTTGGCTAGGTACTGCTTTGAGTAGTGTCCTAAAGTGGAGAAACTAATGTGTATGATGCATGCATTTGTCTTTGATCTAATGGAGAAACTGGGTGCTTGAGATGATACATGCATTTCATTTATTTTGTTGCAAGAAAAACATATTTGGTAGTGACAATGAAAACTGTTTTCCTATAAGGAATTTGCTTTTCTTATCAAAAAAAAAAAAAAAAAACTGTTTTCCTATAAGGAAAATGAACATGACATGGAAAACATGCTTGGTAGCATTTTTTTCAAAAACATTGTCTCAAATTGGGTTGGTTTCGGAGGACTTTTAACTATTGAAAAATGATTTGAGATTAACAAGATTTAACTTGTTCACTGTTTTCATTTTTGAGCCCCAGGAGAAAAATCATATGCCTTGCATTTGGTAGCAAGATTCTTACAAATCAAGAAAATGATTTGGGTCCTAATAAGTAAATGAGGTTTCCCTTATGATTGTTTCATATTTAATCAAATCTAAATTATAAGTGTAATTTTTGGGAATTCTTTTAAAAGAAGAGTGTTTAGATCTAATTCCCTAAGACTAAAGCTTTAGTATAAGCAGATCCATTTGATGGTGGATTCGATCTATTCTTATCCAATCATGGTGAACAGGTGAAGTAAATAATTGATAGGAAACAAGGTTCAGGTGATATTTACTCCATAATAAAAATAAAAATCTTTATTTTTACAGCCTGAAAAAACCTAAAGCTATATTCCCAATGGAGGGTGCTGCTGAAGAAGCTGCCAAAGCAATCTTGGATTTATCCGTGGATGGTTCTTCATCTGAAACCACAAGCAAAAAGTGAGTTTTTCGTACTATAATTCTCTGTGTATTTCCTGAGAAAATACAAGAAAACCCAGTGAAAATGGAGCCTTTGTGTTTCGTTTTTTGGCTGCAAATAGTGGCAATGTGGAACTAAGGTTTTGGTAGTGTCTTGACTGAAATTGTGTTGTTGATTGCTTTTGGTAGTGCTCGGAAGAAGGAGTTGAAGATGAAGCAGAGGGAGGAGGAAAAGAAGCGCAAAGAGGAGGAAAAAGCAAAGCAGGTGATTAGTTTCTTAGATCCTAATTGTCTGTTGGTTGAAGAGAAAATTTGATTTTCTTTTTGTTTCAGTTTTTCAGCTTTCTAAAACAGTGAAATTCAGCTTGCTTAAGCCATGCAGTTGACATAGGTTCAATTGAGAGGAGCTTTTATTTATTATCGATGTTTTAAAAGGCTAAAGGTGGTCTTGAGGTGTTTTGCCTAAATGAAGCAAAGCATAACACTCGAGGTGGAACAAGGCGTAAGCCTTGACTTTAATAATAATAAAAAGAAAAAAATCTTAAAACTTAGAAAAATAATAATAAAATCACATGAAAATCAAATGATAAGAAAACTATACAATGTATAATAATTAGATTAATTGTATGTTATTTTCAATAGCTTCTAATTTAGTTTCCTTGTCTTTTCTAAAATCCAATTCTCTCATGCATTTATCAAATAATCTTCAAAACTACCATCACTATCACTAGTAGGATCCTCTAATGAATCTTAATTATATCCAATTGTTCTATTATTTTTTTGATAGGACCAATTGTTCAATTATCCTCCCCATCAATGTTAATGTCAATCCATTTTTCTTCTTTATCCATTGATTATAGTGATTTTTTTTACTATACCCATGAAAATTAAGATAATGATTATATGTAAGCTTGATCACTGTAGTGATCAACAATTCTTTGATTTCTTCTTCCCAATCTCATCCTTTCATTTCAATTTAAAGGGTTAATTGGTAGTCAACTAAGCCCTTATTTTTTAAAAGTTTTAACCCTAATATTGGATGCAAGACAAAACTTATAAATCTATACGAAAACGCCATAAAAGCACAAGTCAGTACAACCAATAAATATTGAGGCTTAAACCTCTTAACAAATGTATACAAAAAGTCAATAAAGACCCTAAACCCATTAAAACCTTTTGAATATTTGAGACTTAAGCCTCAATAGCCTCAAGGCTATAAGCCTCAATCAAGTGAGACTTAAGCCTCAATTGCCCTCTATTGAGGCTATAACCTCAAGGCTAATTTGCATGGCCTCACCTTGAAGTGAGCCTCAAGGTGTAAGCCTCAATAGCCTTTTAAAACACCGTTTATTATTATTATTATTATTTTATATTATTATTGCTTTGAGGAATCTAGGCTCTGTTTGGTTTTGGAGAGAATTAAAGGAAAGAAAATGAAAGAATTTTGAAGTTCTAAACTCGATCATGAATGGATTTTTTTTTTCTTCTTGTGTTGGTTTTCCACAACAGGGGATGATGGAATCGTTTTTTTTTCCATAACAATTAAACTGAGAGTTAGAGGTCTTAGTCCAGTTCTAATGGTCAAATTCACCAGCCTTTTTACTAATTGAATCACAAGAGAGGGTTAACATTGATTTTTCTATTTTTTTTTTAATAAAGATATTTCTACTTCTAAAGTTTTCTATTTCCTGAGAAGATTTTAGTCTTTAATTCTTGTTTTTTTCCATTCTATATAAGTCCCTTTCTTTTTCTAGGCTGCTGCAGTCTCAAGCTCGAAGGTTCAGAAACCCATGGCTGCTGATGATGAAGATATGGATCCAACTGTAGAGCTTTGTCACCCCCTGATTAAATAACGTTTTTCTATTAATGGTTTCCAAGTGGACCTTTCTATTAATGTTTTTCTATATGGTATTAACCTTCAATTGCTGCTCTTTTTGCTTGATTTCTTGTGCAGCAATACTTTGAAAATAGGGTGAAATATCTTGCAGCTCAAAAGGCTGCTGGGAAAAATCCATATCCTCACAAATTCTTTGTTACACTATCTATCCTTGAATACATAAAGAAATATGGAGCCTTAAGCAATGGGGATCACCTTGAGGATGTCACAGTATCATTGGCTGGTATTGGAAATTTGGGGGTTCTACATATTTAGTGTTGTACCTGTTGTTATTTTGCATTTCTTTACACTAATCTTTATAACATTCCTCTTATATTAGGGCGAATAATGAGCAAACGGTCGTCCTCTTCAAAGCTATTTTTTTATGATTTGCATGGTGATGGTGCTAAAGTTCAAGTTATGGCTGATGCAAGGTATCTAATGATTATTATTTCTTCTTACTTACATATCCATATTCCATGCTCTTTTTGTATTTATGTAAGGTCACTGGGGCAAATAATTTTCAACAGGGGTTTGTGTTAGTATTTTGCCTGTCTAAACCCTTGATATTTAGATCAAAAGCTAGCTTCCATTATGGTTGTTCTGGTGACTTATTTAATATGAACTTTTTTTTTCTCTTTCTTTGTTATACTTCTTGAACATCTTCTTGAATTTCCTGATGGGTTCTATATAGTTCAGACGAGTCTATATCTATTCTATTATTGGTCTGTTATCTATTTGTAGAAGCTCAACTACTGTTCCATACTCTATGCTAAGTTGGTTTTCAGCTATATGTTCTTCAAATTGGCATTCTAAATTTCAATATTAAAGGTAACTTAGAGACATGAATTTGTTTCCTGTACACACAAACGCAATCGGCCTTGCACAACATCCCAATTCTCCCCTTTTCCACCTACGACCTAACCCCTTGAGTGTTTAGGAGTTTAAGACGACCTTTGTTGGTCTGTTTTATGCTTGTTGGGGGTTATCATCTGTGTTTAGCTGTATATGTGTGTGCTCCATGTGCAGGAGCTTGAGATACAATAAAAGTTCTTATCACTTTAGGATATTTTTTTTGTTGTGTAACTCATGCTTCAATATGTGTATAGCTTTTGTTTGAATATGTGAAGGTGTTAAAATGACAGTATCTATGAGTTCTCCGAGTAGATTCAATTATGTGTTATTATGTGTTTTCTTGTGGCTTTTGCCTTCATGAAAAGCACTAACAGACTATGTATTTCATTGATTCAGGAGCTCAGATATGGATGAGGCTGAATTTTCTAGGTTCCATTCTGGTGTGAAGCGGGGTGATATTGTTGGTGTCACTGGCTTTCCAGGTCCAGATATTACAATTATTAATCAAATATAGCATCTTTGATCTATCTTTATAAATATTTCATGTGTCTTTGGTTGAGTACATGAAATAAAATTATGGCTATAAATCAAGTTTCAATTGAATATACGATTTTTTTTATTTTTTATTTTTTTTATATATCTTGATCTGAAAATCAAACCATTGCTACTACAATGAAGCCTTGTGGATTTAACTTTTTGTTCTTGCAAATTGGTTTTCCAAATTCTAAGGATTGCATTAGAATTTTATTATCCTTTGTTAATGTTGTTAATCATGGCTGCGAAGAAAAAAAACCCAATCAACCACTTTTTAGTTAGGGAAACTCCTTATATTTATAAGAGAATTATAGAGTTCTAGATCACATAAAAACACCTTCCTATCTATTTAATAACTTAAAGAGTTCAAGATTATATCAAACTTCCTAACCATCAATAACTTTATAAACTAGATAGCTATATGCACAAATGAAATAAAAAAGAATAAATATATAACAAGATAACCATATGATAATAGGAGCCAATATCTTCAACACTCCCCCTTAAAGATGTGTAGATATTAATCAAGCCTAGCTTGGATAAAGCATACTGCAATGCAGTTCTAGAAAGGCTTTTGTAAACAGTAAACTAATCTACAAAACAAACATAAGGAATAGAAATTTCTTGATCTAGTACTTTTTCATGATCAAAGTGACAATCAATATCTATATGTTTTGTATGTTAATGAAAAATAGAATTAGATGTATTGTGAATGACCCCTTGATTGTCACAATGCATAGGGGAAGTAGATGAAATTGGAAAACCTAACTTAGCTACCAATTTTTTGAAGCCATATTAATTCACATCATGTCTAAGACATGACTCTATATTCAGCTTTGATACTACTATGAACAACCATGAATAGTTTTGTTTTTGGTACATCATATTACCAAGTTACCTCCCAAAAATATACAAAATCATGTAGTAGATCTTCTATCACCTAATGAACTTGCCCAATTCGCATTTGAATGGTCAACAATATTTAGATGGCCTTTATTTTGGGGCAAAATTCCTTTCCCTAGAGCATTCTTGATATAATGAAGAATTGATTTAACTACTTGCAAATGTTTAGTACATGGCACATGCATAAATTGGCTGATAAGACTAACTGAATATATTAGATCAGGTTGAGTAATAGTGAGACAAATTAGTTAATCAACCAGACTTTGATACAGTTGAGGATTAGGCAAAAGAGTGCCACTATGTGTAGGTAACTTTGTCTTTTTGTTCATATCAATAGGATTATCACTGGCTTGACATTTAAGAAAACCTATATGTTTTAACAATGCATTGCATACTTCCATTGACAAAGGAAACTGTTTTCTTCAAGTAAGAGACTTCTATCCCAAGGAAGTATTTAAGGTGGCCAAGATCTTCTACCTTAAAATTTCTCTTTAAGGAATTTTTAAGGCCAATTGGCACTTAACTATTAAGAAAATTTCACAATGAAGAAACATTTTTAGAATCAAGAATTGAACTCAGCCCAATCATACTCACAATAAGCTATGAGTGAGGATGGAAAGAGAGTGAAGTTTTGGAAAGATAGGTGATGTAGTGAGGAGCCTTTAAACATGTTCCCAATTTTGTTTGCCTTATCCAAGGCAAAAGAAGTGTGGGTAGCAAATTTATGGCAAAGGAAGGGAGGAGGGGATTGGTACTTCAATTTTGCTAGGAATCTAAATGATTGGGTGTTGGATTATGTGGAGAGGCTTCTACTTCAACTCCAAGGTCAATAGGTGAATAGGGAGCAAGAGAATAAAGTGGTTTGGAAGGGTGATAGCAAAAGAAGGTTTTCTGTATAAGCCCTTTACTCTTTGTTGGAACCAAATTGTGTTGTCTATTTTCATTTAGGGATTATTTGGAACTCCTGGGTTCCTTCTAAAGTGAGGTTTTTTTTTTTGCTTAGGAAGCTTAGGAGATGAAGGTGTGTTGACTTTGGACCAGCTCCAAAGAAGAGGCTGGTCGTTGGTCAATAGGTATGCTCTTTGCAAAGAGGAGGTAGAATTCATTGACCACATTCTTCTTCATTGTGCTAAAGTAAGGATCTTATGGCTGTTGGTGTTCTCTTTATTTGACATCCCTTGGGTTATTTCTACCTCGGGAAGGGATACCCTACTAGGGTGGCAAGTTTCTTTTGTGAGAAAAGAGCGTAGGAAGGTTTGGAGAGCGGCTTCATTATGTTTTTTTTGGACTATATAGAAAGAAAGAAATCAAAGAGTGTTTGAAGATGAGGAGACGTAAGATCAAAGGCTAAAAAGTTCATTCCTTAACAAACTTGCTATGTGGGTTCGCGTGTACATTAATGGGAGTTCTTTCTCATTAATTGATTTTTTAGATTAGATGGGCTTTGATTGAGGGAGGGAGTAGTTTTTTGTTTTCCCTCCTTTTTGCTTTGCATCTTTTGCTCATTGTATACATCCGGTGTACTCTTGTGCATTTTTTTGCACTTAATACATTCTTTTATAAATAAAAAAAAAAGAAAAAAAATTACTCACAGTAGGCTGAGACCATTGCAACACAAGACCACTTTCCTTTGCTTGATATGAACTTTTGTGTTGCTCTAGACCATTACATATAGTTTTTAGAATTACATAAGTAGTGGTAATTTTGAGACTTGGATTGTCATTTTGTTGAAAAACAATTATATTCTCAGAATCACCAAGAGACTCTTTTATTTCAGATATGGTAGCCATTACTACTAAAAATAAATAACTGCAAAAAAGCAATTACAGTAGCACTTATCTGTGCTTTGACATCCAGAATTTTGAGATCACATCATGAAAGCCTAAACTTAGAAAAAAACAGTAATAAAGACTGGGCAGTTACTAACATCAACATACTATAAGCTAGCCGCATTTACTTAAACAGTCAACAATCAGCAGCATTAAGGAGGATGGAAGAAAGAAAATAAGAGAGAAGAGAAGGAGAAGAAAAAGTTGAGTGATGGATATGAAAGAAAGAGAAGCGGAATCAAGTGGTGTGTATCCACAATCTGATCATGGCTCCCTGGTACGCTTTTTTCAAAGATCTAGGGGCTTAATGTAGGGGATCCCCTCTCACCCTATTTATTTGTGATTGCTATGAAGTCACTCAATTGCCTTTTAAAGAGGGCAGTGAAAGAAGGACTTTTATTGGGTTGTCCGGTGAGGGGTTCAAATATCCCATTTTTTGTTTGCTGATGATACTCTTGTCTTTTATGAGGCCTCTTAGAATCAAATGACTTATTTATGATGGTTGTTTATGTGGTTTGATGCCATTATGGGGTTGAGAATAAGTTTGGATAAAAGCGAGTTAACTCTAGTTGAAAGGTGGAAACTATAGATGATTTGGCTTCAAAGTTTGGTTGTAAGGTGGGTAGCCTTCCTCTTATTTCTCCCTTTGGGTGTACCATTTAAATTTGTGGCAGCTTGGGATGGAGTGGAAGAGAGGTTTCACCTAAGGTTGGTCATGTGGAAGAAACAATACATTTCCAAAGGAGGAAGAATTACCTTAATTCAAATCACTTTGTCTAGTTTGCCAATTTATTTTGTCTTTGTTGTGCATGCCACAATCGATAAGATTGAGGAAAGGGGGATTGGGAGTTAAGTGTCACTCAACTCTCAATAAGGCTCTCCTATGCAAATGGAGTTAGTGATTTGTGAGTGAGAGAGGGCCCCTTTGGAATCAAGTCATTAATGGGATGTATGGGGAAGGAGGGGGTGGTGTTCTTGAGAAGTGAGGGAGGGGTATGATGTTGGGTTTTGGGAAGTGAAGGAATGATTAAGACCTTTGAGTAGTAAGATTTCATTCTTGGTGGTAATGGGCAAAATGTGAAATTTTGGAAGGATAAGTGGTGTGGGTGCAGGATGTTTGGAATTCCTCAGTTGAGGAGGAGGGGAAGGGGGGGTTTTAAATTAAACCATTTATCTAAGGAACTTCTCCTTGCATGGATATTATTGATTGCAATCATTTAGAAGATGTTAAAATATTGTCAACATCTCAATGTGCAACTATTCTATATTGTTCTTTCATTTCTTTCATGTCATGTTCTCACTGTTATATTGAAGCTTTGTTTGTCATCTTACCTCTTTTATTATCCATGGGAGTCTGGTTTTTGGGTTAATGTTTATGGAAAGCATTTTGCATTATAGTTAATTGTAGAATTTCTAATGATGCTCATATTCAAGCTATGGTGATTTGTGTTGTTCCTTATTTTTAATTTGGTTTTTTTTTTTTTTTTTTTAAACTATCTTTCAGGAAAAACCAAAAGGGGGGAGCTAAGTATTTTTCCAAAATCTTTCATCGTGTTATCTCATTGTCTCCATATGATGCCAAGACAGAAAGCTGGTCCTGGTTCTGATAATGCCAATGTGAAGGTGAACAGATTTTGTTTTGTGATTGATTTAGTGCCGTCTGGCTTTTTCCTAACATCAATTTTTTATGGCTTTTGTACAGAAAACTGATGTATGGGTCCCAGGAAGTACCAGGAATCCTGAAACATATATTTTGAAAGATCAGGTATTAGTTAATAGCCTACAACTTAAAACATGACCTCTAACTGTTTGAAATTGTGTCAATTGTCCAAATTTTGTTCTTTTTGTTTTTCATTTGAGTTGAGTTTCTTGAATTGCTCTTATTGATTTCATCCTAGTTAAACGAAAAAAAAAATATGTGGTTTTCTATAATTAATTCATTTTACTCGTTCAATTTCTGTATCATTGTGTTGAATTTGAAATGCATGCATATTTACTGATTAAATATTCTTACACTTTTTTTTTATTCTTTTATTTCCATGGCTGTTGGTTTCACATGACCCACTTTGTCTCTTTCGAACAAGGCATATTAGTTATACTGGCTCATGATGTAGGTCTACAAATTACCTTGTTTTTGGTGGGAGAGGGGGAAGGGGGGATGGGATTTTTAGCAATGCAAAGAGCAAGGTAAAAAAAAGATTTTTTTTTTTTTGATAGGAAACGACAAAGGAATATATTGATAAAAAGAAGGTACAAATAGAAGGATGAGGAATCCTCCCAACAAAGAGAAACAAGACTACAAGTAATCAAAAATAAGAAAGTACAAAACGAGAAAAGTAGACACTCTAGTTACACGCTGCTAACCAATCAAGTTGTAATAAGTTAAGAGGAATCCCCTTAAAAACCTTAGAACAAAAAGCCCAAAAAGAAGTAAGAAAACAAATAGAATCCCAAAGATACTCGGCATTCCTTGCTTTGTCCTCAAAAATCCTTGCATTTCTTTCCCGCCACACCACCCACATTAACGCGATGCACGCGTTTTGCCATAAGACAATCCCTCTCTTGGAAGATCCAAAACCATTAAAATTACTATATAACATGTCAAAGATGCTCCTTGGGGAAACCCAATCCATCTTTGCTGATTGGAATAATCTGTGCCACAACCCCATCGTCAAAGAGCAATGAAGGAAAAGGTGATCTACTGTTTCTCCATTTTTCATACACAACTTACATATGTCAGGGCTAAGTGCTTTGTAGGGTCTTCTCAATTGTAGCAAGTCATTAGTATTAACCTTCTTGTGAGCCACCAACCAGACAAAGGACTTTGCAATGTCCATTTTCAATGTATTTTTGACCCACTTGGGAAACCTATCAGTTAGTTGATCAGCCTGAATTAGTTTTACCCCTTGAAAGAACCTGAACAATATTAGAGATACATGGACACAAACATGGGGTATTAGACATGTCAACTCCAAAAACTTTAGATGGAAGGATGTTTATATGTGAGTGATTGTGGATTTATTGTATTGAACATATAATATGATTTTTTTTTAGATTGGTAAATTTTTGTCCCATTGGGTCTTTAATCTGAAACCTCCCACAAACCCTTCTTAACCCTTTACCATTTGATCCAAGCCTCAAGGGTGAACATATATGTGAAACTTTATCTAGGTAGCTTTAATATATATAATACACATTTATCTATTTATGCATGAAGAATTCAAGATTATAATGACACCAAATAACTATCATGTAATTAGAACTGTTATGGTACTCATTTAATTGTTAAAAAGCAAATGGTAGTAGAAGTTCCTTATATAAATGGTATAATTTTCTTTTCTTTCTGATAATATCAAACTAAAAAGGAGATTTGATCTTCTTCAAGTGTTCAAACAGTTGGACATAGATGGATAGAGTCTTGAGTTGAAAAGCATTCATTGTGCCCCAATCAATAGGGCAAAGTGCTCTATATATCATTACACATTCTAATGTATGTTAGAGTGATTATCTATTGATGTAATCATCTAATTGAGAATTTGGAATCAAGATTGAGTTGGAATCCAATTGTGATTGTGATCTGATCTGATCATGATTGGATTTGATTTAGGGCATTTCAGGAAGAGCAACCCAAGTTATAAGCAAGGACGAAAATGTCGCTAAAAATTGGGGATATTTTTGATGAAATAACGTGTATCGGCAAATTCCAAAGAAAAAAAATGATGGAGACATCTTGGGAGGCTGATTTTTCTCAAAAATTGGCAAAATATTGCTGATATATCGGCAACATGGCAACAATGCTGATTGGTTTTGGCCGATTATTGTGATATATCAATTTTTCCAGCCTGTGGCACAGCTGTGGATGTTTGATGGAATGGAGGGCATTGCAGGAGAGAATGGGAGCAGGAGAGGATGGGAATGCCAAATATGGATGTTGCAGCTGCTCTCTTGCCATCGTTAATGGTGATTGTTAATATAATGATGTGTTTTTAGACTTATTTATATAAGTATAGTGTAAGGTTTACTTGGGAGTGCCCCAATCAATAGGGCAAAGTGCTTTATATATCATTACACATTCTAATGTATGTTAGAGTGATTATCTATTGATGTAATCATCTAATTGAGCATTTGGAATCAAGATTGAGTTAGAATCCAATTGTGATTGTGATCTGATCTGATCACAATTGGATTTGATTTAGGGCATTTCAGGAAGAGCAACCCAAGTTATAAGCAAGGACGAAAATGTCGCTAAAAATTGGGGATATTTTTTATGAAATAACGTGTATCGGCAAATTCCAAAGCAATAAACGATGGAGACATCTTGGGAGGCTGATTTTTCTCAAAAATTGGCAAAAGATTGCTGATATATCGGCAACATGGCAACAATGCTGATTGGTTTTGGCCAATTATCGTGATATATCAATTTTTCCAGCCTGTGACATGGCTGTGGATGTTTGATGGAATGGAGGGCATTGCAGGAGAGAATGGGAGCAGGAGAGGATGGGAATGCCAAATATGGATGTGGCAGCTGCTCTCTTGCCATCGTTAATAGTGATTGTTAATATAATGATGTGTTTTTAGACTTATTTGTATAAGTATGGTGTAAGGTTTACTTGGGAGTGCCCCAATCAATAGGGCAAAGTGCTCTATATATCATTACACATTCTAATGTATGTTAGAGTGATTATCTATTGATGTAATCATCTAATTGAGAATTTGGAATCAAGATTGAGTTAGAATCCAATTGTGATTTTGATCTGTTCTGATCACGATTGGATTTGATTTAGGGCATTTCAGGAAGAGCAACCCAAGTTATAAGCAAGGACGAAAATGTCGCTAAAAATTGGGGATATTTTTGATGAAATAACGTGTATCGGCAAATTCCAAAGCAATAAACGATGGAGACATCTTGGGAGGCTGATTTTTCTCAAAAATTGGCAAAAGATTGCTGATATATCGGCAACATGGCAACAATGCTGATTGGTTTTGGCCGATTATTGTGATATATCAATTTTTCCAGCCTGTGGCATGGCTGTGGATGTTTGATGGAATGGAGGGCATTGCAGGAGAGAATGGGAGCAGGAGAGGATGGGAATGCCAAATATGGATGTGGCAGCTGCTCTCTTGCCATCGTTAATAGTGATTGTTAATATAATGATGTGTTTTTAGACTTATTTGTATAAGTATAGTGTAAGGTTTACTTGGGAGAGTGTTAAGTTTATTAGGGCTAAAGTTGATTAAATGACTATTAGTGAACAATTTGGATGCAGGTTAGTTTACATTGATGGAAGTGCCTAGAACTCAACAAAACTAGTGAAGGGAAGTTTGGTTGTTTTGTTGCACCAAACCACACCTCCCTCCTATAGTCAATAACCTGAATGTTCTTTATAATATTAATGTGGCTAGTGCATTAATGTGAATAGTGTCTTATAGAATAACAGAAAAGTGAGTTTTTATCCCAGTGGCACACCGACGTGAGTTCCACTTCAATCATCTGAGCAGTATGGAGTTGTGTTGACATTATTAATTGTGCTGTTTGAAATTCTTTGTTTCCTATTTTTATAAGTTGTTGCATTATTTTTATTCTTGGTAGTTTAGAAAAAAAAACTCCCTTTCATTATTTGGTTATCAAGGTTTTTTTTTTTTTTTTAAATTTAATTTATTTCATTTTAAAAATTTTAAATTTATTTGCTTATTTATATTTTTGGTAGGAAACTCGATATCGTCAACGTTACCTGGATTTGATGTTGAATATGGAGGTTCGACAAATATTCAAGACCCGAGCTAAGATTATTTCATACATTAGAAGCTTTCTTGACAATCTTGATTTCTTGGAGGTTAGTCATCTGTTCGGGTGTTAATCTTCTTTATTATCAATATTGTTTAATATTATTAGCTGTCTAATGCCCAAGCTTTATCTCTTTTTCTCATTCATTCGAGTCTCCACACTTCAGGTTGAAACTCCAATGATGAACATGATTGCTGGAGGAGCAGCGGCTCGTCCATTTGTGACTCATCACAATGACCTAAACATGAAGTTATATATGCGTATCGCTCCTGAACTCTATCTTAAGGAGCTAGTTGTTGGTGGATTAGACCGTGTTTATGAAATCGGAAAACAATTTAGGAATGAGGGAATTGATTTGACCCATAATCCTGAATTCACTACATGTGAGTTTTATATGGCCTTTGCAGACTACAATGACGTGATGGAGCTCACTGAGCAAATGTTGAGTGGTAGGCACGGCATTTGGGTTGTTCCAAAAAAGCACTTTTTTTTTCCGTGTGGCATTTCATTATCCTTATTAATTTTTTCCCAGAATTTTTTTTCTAACCATAGTTCATTGAAACAGGCATGGTCAAGGAACTTACAGGTGGCTACAAAATTAAATATCATGCAAATGGCTTGGATAAGGACCCAATTGAGATTGACTTTACTCCACCTTTCAGGTTTATTGACTATATTAATTTATGGTGCAAAGTATAACCTCAAACATCTATCTTCTGGAATAACTTTTGTGATTGATGTTTTAAATATTGCAGAAGGATTGACATGATAGAGGATTTAGAGAAGATGGCAGACCTCAGCATACCCAAGGATCTCTCAAGCGATGAAGCAAACAAATATTTGGTGGATGCATGCTTGAAATTTGATATCAAATGCCCCCCTCCTCAAACAACTGCTCGTTTGTTGGACAAAGTAAATCCTCTATTTATTTTTGACCCATTCGTAAGCATCTCAATATTTGTCAGTGGAATCTGGGAATATGGTAAAGTTTGTGGTCTAATGTTATATTACTGCTTCCTTGCTGGGGAAGTTCCAGAACATGACTCTTCATGGTTCAGTAGCCCTTATGGGTTCAGCTAAGAGCTCATCTCAACCCTTGGTAGATGGCTGATAGCTGCACTGCCAACAAACTACATTTCTTCCACCTTAACCTCCTTCACCAGGCTAGCCATGTGCTGCTACACTTTACAATCACTACCAGCTCCTCTCAATACCACTGACACTAACACAACTACCGTTGTTTCTGCCACTGTTGTCTTCACCATTACTTACAATTTTGGAACCATGCCAGCATTGCTGCCACTATCATCACCCCCCTGTTAGTGCATGTTGCCGGCATCAGCATTTCTATGAATACTAGGATCACATAATGTTACTACATGCTATTGACAAGATCGTATTGATAGGTGGTCACCCCACTAAGCTATCCTCTTCAAAACTGATCTCAAATCCATGTAATTTTACAAGTATCACTTCTGCTGCCAACCCTTCAACATATGTGCCACCACCAATGGTATCTTGTCTAAGAACCACCAGCATAATTGCCTCACATTCACTGTCCACCACCACCACAAGTACTCACTTCTTTTAGATGTAACCACCTCTAACACCAAAGGCACTGTTGTCACTTCTAACATCCCTCCTTGATCTATTCCTCCCTAATCTCCAGCCTCGTTATCAGAGCCAAAATTTGTATATGATATTTCAAATTCTGGATTTTTAAATTGAGCTAGTGAAGGAGACAAGATTAGGGTTAATCTTTGTCACCTCCCTTGAGGTTTTGGCCAAATACACTTAACCTTTATTGGTTTGAAATTTCATCAAATGCTTTTATCCTTTTCATTTGTCATTTTTATTCACCTCTCCTCTCTCAAAATAAGGAGGGTATTTGATGAAACTTCAAACCAATGAAGGTCAAGCGTATTTAGCCAAATTCTGAAGGGAGGTGAGTGAAATTAATCCTAAAAAATTGTTTTAATTTCTTAAATTTTCTATGGAAATTTTTTCTATAAAAGAAAATTAAAAATGGAGCATTTTGACACATTTTTCCCACCATGAGCACTTTGAAAAACTCCTTTGGCTCCCAATTTTTGGAGTATTATTTGTTGTAGCGGTCCTTTAATTGAACTTAAGCTAATAGCAAAAACCTTTATTTGGTAGGGCTTCCTCCAATACCTTCTGAATTTTATTGGACCTGGTATTGATACATTATAAGAATCTATTTGGTCTTCTAATTCCTATGGATGAGCCGCTGCTCCCTCAGCAGTCATGTTCATCATTGGAGTTTCAACCTGAAGTGTGGAGACTTGATGAATGAACCAGAAAAAGAGATAAAGCTTGGGCATTAGACAGCTAATAATATTAAACCCATCAAAAAAGAAATTTGGTCATCTAATTCCTATGTCTTAAATTCAATCCCAATTCCTACAAGGAAAAGATGTTCTGATGAAGACATTTTATCTCCAAAATGAAAGCAATACATCCTTGAAAACTTGTTTTTTGGTTGTTTCATTGTTCAAGTGCTCGCTTTTCATAAAATGCAGAACACAACAGTTTGATCTTCCCTGAAGGTAGCACATGTAGGAAATATTTTCTGAAAACAGTTTCTGAAAATATACCATTTTTAAAGCCTGACATGAGAAAATGCTTAAAGCCCTTCGTGGTCTATTTGTTTTTCCTTTTCTTTTATCTTACCAATTTTTCAATCATCAATCTGGTGGAATGCTCTTACTTATGTTTTCTCACATGGATTATTTTTATTAAAATACAATTACTTGTATGCTGGCAGAGCATTCCTTCCCTCCCCCTGGCTCCCCTCTCTCTCTCTCAAACGTTTTTGTGTTTTTTTCTATTGGACGATAATAGTCTTCATTGGCTTGTAGGTTGTAATACTTTTAGTAAGTTGCATGAGCTTCTGAGTGAATTTTTGGTGCAATTTGAGACTTATGCACCACTTCTGACTTATTTTTGGTGCAACATTTTGTGATTTAAGTTGTATCTTTTATGATGTATAGCTCATTTTAAATTTTATGGATTTTTAATTATTGCCATTTTGCAATGTTGCAGCTTGTGGGGCATTTTCTTGAGGAGACATGTGTAAATCCTACTTTCATCACTAACCATCCTGAAATAATGAGTCCTTTGGCAAAGTGGCACAGATCGAAACAAAGCTTGACTGAACGTTTTGAATTGTTTGTCAACAAGCATGAAGTACCTATGCTACTTCAAGATTTGTTTTCTATTTTTATTTTTTGTTTTTTCTAAACCAACTCTCTCATTCATACTTATTACTACTACTCTGTAATTGCACAGCTTTGCAATGCTTACACTGAATTGAATGATCCTGTGGTCCAACGTCAGCGATTTGCCGAACAACTCAAGGTAGAAAAAATCATCAGAACTGTGCAACTGAGGTATCATCTTAAATGAATTACTGACTTTTTCTGAGGTGAATGTATTTCCAAATATCAGGACCGACAATCAGGTGATGATGAAGCAATGGCTTTGGATGAAACATTTTGTATGGCTCTTGAGTATGGATTACCACCCACTGGTGGCTGGGGATTGGGAATTGATCGACTTACAATGATGTTAACAGATTCACAAAATATTAAGGTTTGCATCTCACCTTTTTTTTCCATTATTTTTTTATTTTTACCTTTGTGGTATATTTGTGTTATGATCTCTCTCTTTCTCTCACTCATACACACACATGTGCATGTATTGAGGAACCATGGTATATATAAATGAGACTGTTAAATTCTTGGTTACTGCTCACATTTTGAATTCTATGGGGGACAGGAAGTTCTTCTCTTTCCAGCCATGAAACCTCAAGATGAGCCTTCTTCTGTCCAGCCTCCTGCTGAACCTTCTACCCAAGGTACTCGTTCGCATACTATGGCCTACATTTTCTGTCACCGATTCAATTTTGGCTAGTTCCTTGGTTGAGTGTAGTCATGGAAAAAACTCAATCATTAATCATGAGCATCAATAATAAAATCAATATAAATACTTTCCTTGTGGTTCTTTACTGAAAATGACAATGCAGCAACTTCTAGATATTGTATGACCTATCTGCTCTGAGTTTGCTTATTTATTATGGATGCCAAGTTTCAGTTGGAGCTTAACAGTGGATCATTTATTTATTTTCATTTTTCTTTTTAATCTTGCAGCTGTCTAGGGGTTGGAAGACTGAAATCTTGAATGGATATTACATCGGTGCACGTTTTTGGGCTTGCTGTCAAGTTTTGATCATTAATTTATCTTTACCATCACAACTCATCTTTTCTTCCTTTTTTTGTGGGGTTTGTGATTCAACCCTTCTTACCATACCATGCTTTTTATTATTTATAGCTAGATGTTTCACTTGTTTGCAAAATGCAAGCGACACTTGCTACTTCAACTCAGGATTTGAGCTCTTAGAACACTGTTAATTATAAATTGAGTTTAGAGCAGCAGTGTAATCTTTAGTGTGTGTGTGTGTTTTTTTTTTTTTTTTTGGAAATATTATGTGAGATGGAGTTACTTCAGTTCGAGTTTGATTAATTTAGCTTTTCAATTTTTTTAGGAGGGAGAATCTCCGATTTGTTGGTTTTTGTTACATAGTCTCTTGCAAGGTTTGACATGGGATCTGTAACATCTGGGTATGTGAAGGATGTTGGAAGACATGCTTACCATGAACTCTCTCAAGTTTACCAATTTGTGGAAACTGAGGCGAAAATTCAACCAAGCAACACAAAATTTTACAGGTTAAGTATCATATTTAACAACATTTGTGTTGTTTTCATGGGTAGCCCTCAGAAGATTATTCTGAGTTGATGTACAGGCCTCTTGACCATACAATCTTACTGTTGTTGTTAGGTTAACCAACCTCTATGGAGCAAATAACAGTGTCTCAACTAGAAGCAATAAACATGGATGATTCAATAAGATTTATACGAGACAAATGTAACAAATGGATTTATTGCTTTAATTGCAATAAGAAATTTAATCTTGGCAAGAGTGTAAAACTTGGGACTCTTTTCGGTTTTGATTGGAAAAAAACTATAAAGGAATTTCTAATTGATGAGCAACACTTTTGAATGTTAAAACCATTGTTTTTGGAACCAGAAAAATATAGTATTTGATAAAGGGTTAAAACCAGACCAGACATTGAAACAAAAAAAAAAAAAAAACATAAGAAGTGTTTGACACAATCAACACCATGAACTTTGTGGCAGGTTCCCGACGGTGTACTGATCCTGAATGCCAATAAACGCCCCATAGTTTCAGGAAGGGCCTTCACAATCTCCTCCTGCTGCAGTAAGATGCTGACCACAAAAAAATGAGCTCAACTGTAGGGCCTAGATCACTCTTACATGAGCATAATGCAAAAATTAAATAGCTTAAATGGAGCTTAAGAAACTTAAAGGTGACTGAAGAGCTTGTAGGAGCACATGCCATGGTGGGGCTTCATGAAACTCAACTTCCTATTAGCTAAGGATAAAGGTTATGCAATTTTGTACTTATGCACAAACCCTTGCTAGCAAGATGGGTTATCTAAAATCTTTCAAAATTCCTACTGGTAAGGGGCAAAGATGTACCTTAAACCCAAAACCCCAATACCACCACCTGCCAAATCATTAACCCCAAGTGGAATTGAAGATAATAGAGAGGCAACTTTTCCTAGATGGAGAGGAAACAGTCGTTGGTCAATGTAGCCTGGGATTCAGGACGTGTTTATATGGCAGACCATAGATTTGTTATATGTATATATACAAAGAGAGAGAGAGAGAGAGAGAGAGAGAGAGAGAGAGAGGAAGGACTAGTAATAATAGTATCTAGCATACTGAATTTCACTTTCGACTCTAGGATAGTGGATACCAAAATCACAAATTCAACTGTTTAAGATCCTTAACAAATTAAAATTGCGTAAATATATACAGATCAATTTGCTGGTCAGTTAATGACATCTTTACCAAGATTATTTCTGGCATGGACTCAAGCAAACAGAAGTTAGTTTACAATAAAATGTAACCTAGAATCCACAAAGCTCTCAACATCCCAGAGAAAAGAACCAAAAGTCAGAGCCTCCAAAACAAGTCTCTTCAAACCACCAAAGCTCATCTTGATGAGTTCATCCTCGGAAGAATCCAAGGTCCACATAGGAATATTGGGAATTATAGCAACGTCACGTCTTCCAAACAATGCCTGGGTGTGCTTCTGAATGATGCTTACAGCCTCCATGGATCTTATAGTTGTATACCTCATTAGTGTTTCTGCATCAATCGACTTCACATAGCTTCCAAGTGAGGACGGTTTTTTCCAATGACCAAAAGAACCGATGGTCAAGCCACCAGCCCAACATGAGACCTCAGGCTGGGATTCTAGACTTTGGACAGAGTCATCACTACCAAAGGGCGACATCCCCATAGCTTCCTCAACATAACCCTTGTCTCCATCCAAGGCATATGGAAGGATTTTCATTGTCTTCTCAAGCTGAAACCTCTCATCTACCCTCTTAAGGAAGTAACCATACATCACAGACGCGGCATACACCTGCCCAACCCTGAGTTTGCTCATCTTAGCCACTGAGGTTGAATCACCAAAGCGGTTTCCCAAAATGAAAGCTAGGTGGTTCTGGATCATCTCAGTGGCTTCAGGAGAGTGAAGCTCCCCAAGGTCCCTATCCAGGCTTGGCCAATTGTCTACTCGGCCAGATGAGCCCAGGGAAGAGGGGCTCATTCTGGGTATCAAAGGAACATTGGCATCCACAAATTTCTGCACAACCAATACATACAAGATTTCTTCAAGAGCTTTTTTCCTTTCATTAGCCTTAACTTTTGCAATCCTCCTACAAAGGGAAAACCCAACAAGAGTTATCTTCTAACGTATTTAAATTCTTGAAACTAAAAATTGAAAATTTTGGTTCACCAAGAAAAAAACAAAAATCAATCCAGAGATTTACCCATACTACTTGGAGCTAAATATAAGAATATATAAGCCTTAAAATTATTTTCTTACTTCTGTTTTAAGTTTTCTCAGCAAACAAACATAGCTTATGTTATGCGGCTGGGTCTGATACTAACCTGTATAATAATAACTCAATGCCAGAAGCTGAAGACTCTTGCTTGTGTCCCTCAGCATCACGGTCTGTTTGAAACTGTTCAAGCTGCCGTTCAACTGCAGCAGGCACGAGATGTGGGTGGCTTATCAAGATCTCAGTCAAAAACCGACCAATTGGAGATTCCAGGCGAAGTGGGGCGATTGGAGCTGCGGACTCATATGAGTCGTTGTCGACAGTTGCTGATGCCCTAACCATTGTCTGCTCCTTCCATCCAGAAGCCATTTTCCTATGTCCAGGCCTTGAGTGAGACTGCCATTCACAAATTAAACCAAAAATCAACCAAACAAATCAATCTACAGGCCCAAACTGTTCAAAATCTACGCAACAGAAGCCAAAGCATAAACTTATTTTATTGGAAAATCCCAAACAAACAGAAAAGCAAAAAAGAAAAACCGGTACAATTCTGAAATTTCAAGTAGTTTGGTCTCTGCCCAAGCTTTTCTCAGCAAGCAGAATGATGGGTATCGATCAAAATCTTAGCCAACAAAATTAAAATTGATCAACAAACAATTACATATGATTTCAAAATGCAAAAGACCAATTCGGTACCTTCAAATTAAGGTATCCATTGACATTGAAAACAGTCGATCTAGAACGGAAATTGGTAGCTCTGGAGAATCCTAAGGAAGATGGAATAACAGTGGCAATGGCTGCTTCCATGTTGTTCAAAGCCGGAAAAGAAAATCATAAACCCTAGACCCAAACATGAAACAAATCCCGGGAAGGAGTGATGGATTGGGTTTTAAACATTGGAATTTATAACGGTTTGGTTAAGATACAGTTTGAAAATTTTGAATATATATATGTATAGATAATGATAAAAAATGATTTATCAGATTATTTTTTTAAAAAAAGTGATTTAAAATTTGGATTGCATGATAAAATAAAATGTTATTTAAAAAAATAAATATTTAAAAAGCTATATGTGCAACCGTGTTGTTTTGAAAAATGTCTTTAATTTTACAATTTATCTTATCAATTATTTTTATTTAAAACTTATATTATATAAAATATTTAAGAATTTATTTTTTATTTATTGATATTTAAACTATTTGTCGATATGTTCATGAGTGTTTGTTAAATCAACCTAATAACTTAAAACCACTTAACAACTTAATTTAAGTCATTAAACAAATTAAGGATGTTTGCTAAAATAATTTAATAATATGATTTAAAGTAAAAAACAATTTTAAGGTAATAAGTTAAAATTATTAACTTATTCTTAAATTCATATATTTATTTTATCTTTTTACCTTATTTGTTATAATTACCTCTATAATCTTTTTTGCTATTTCATAACCTTTATTATTACTCGATCTTTTTTATTCTAATTATAATTTATAAAAGTAAATATATTAATTTGATGAGTTGGAATAAGTTTTAAGTTAGGTGATGTTTGTTTTTTTGGTTTTTTGCTGAAAGCAATTTGTTTTCAGAATTTAAATTATTTGTTTTTCTACTTTTTCATGATTTATTATAAACTTTTTACTAAATATAAAAAACCAAAATATGTAGCTTTTTCTAAATAGAAAAAATAACATATTGGTTTTTCTTTACTTTTTAATACTTAATAGAAATAAAATACTACAAAAACAAACAACCTAATATTTAACACTATTAAACATTAATGTTCTATTTAGGATTAAGTAAAAAAACAAACACCACCTTAATTTTATCAAACAATCTTAATACTTAAAATAAAAATTAAGTAATAAGTTTTAAGTCAATAACATAAGTATAATTTAATTTAAAATCAACTTAAATTATTAAGTAATAAGTATTTAGTTTTATCAAACATCTCTTTCATGTTATTCTTAAAAATTGTAAAAATTAAGTTTAAGTTATTTTCATATTAATCATATTAATTAAATTACAAAAAAATCTTGAGCCTTGACTTTATCTATACCTTTATCATAAATTTTTAAAAGAAAATTAATGGATTAATATGGGGAAAGTTAAATATATATATAAGGATAAATCACCAATTTTTTTTAGTAAAATAAAAAAAAAGAAGGAATATTATTGTGATGTGGAATCTTTTGTAATTATCTTTAAATAAAATTAGTGTGTTGAGCAAAAATTAAATGTAAAAAAGGTAAATCACTGTGTAAAAATTGCCGAAATATCCTTATTTTATATTTAATTTTTCATATTTACCAATTAATCTCATCATAATAATTATAAAAATTATATATTTGTCACATTAATATTTCCATATTAATGGCATTAATTAAATTACAAGAAATTCCTTGAGCCTTCACTTTTTTCTATACATTTATCAGCTTAATCTTTTTAATTTAATTTTTTTTAAATATTAAAAAAATATATTTATTGGTGGATAGGTGTGAACCCACATTTTCCACGTGCATCCTCATTCCATGGAGACTCGTATTTTGAAATTTTGATTTTTTTTTTTTTGTAAAAATTGTGTTCGGGTGGTCACTTTTTTTTTTTTTTTTATATATATATAAAGAAAAAGGAAAAAAAAATCACTCTTAAAAGGGAAACATAAGTATAAGAAAAACCAAGTTTGAGTGGCGGGTTAAATTATTGAGAAGGTACCATAATAACCCATTACACCCTTTTTAAGTCTTAAAATTAGGTTTCTACTAATTAAGTTAATTAAGTTAAGGCAAGTACAACAATTGATTGGTTGATCGAATACCAAGAAATATTAAGATATGCTATGGTTGAGAGAAACATAAAAAAATAATCAATGAGATGAGTAAAGATCAACAAGTACAAGACAATTAGAATCACCAATAAAATGGCAAAAATCTCATACATGGCTCCATCAATGTCCAATTTATTTTCATGAATTAATTCTATAAATTCTATATTTATGATGATCATGGAGAAAGATCATAAAAATGCAGAGGAATTCCATTATTTTTGGAATTATGTAATTTATTCATGTTATTATATAATTTTTTTAACTTTGAAATATTTATAGAGGAGTTTTTGAAGAATTTTTAAGAAAAGGAAAATGAATTTTATTTAAAAAGGAAGATGAAAATCAAAGAAAAGCAGATAAAAAACATCAAATGGGAGAGTACACCAAGAGGAGTGAAGGTGGTCATGCATGGCCATGCAAGAGTGCGGCCGCCTGTGTATTGGGAGGGATTATGCTGGCCAACATGTCTAAGCAAATGGAACCTGGAAGACCGGCTTGGTTTGAATCTCTATCACATCGAAAGTCTCACTTCAAATTCCAAAATTTGATGAGGTTTTCACGGTTTCACCCCTGCTTCCATCTTTGATACAAAAAAACATCCATAGTAGCTACAGTCTTCATGTCATCGTCAAGCCTCATGTAGAATGTCTTTCACCTTCGCAAGCATGCTTATCTCCTCGGGATGATCAACACAGTACTGCATGTGTTCCTTCAATTTTGAACTAAAATCCTTGTTAAGGCTGTTTACAGGAGCTGTGACAGTCTTGATCTTACCCCCATATCATGACACAAAGTCATCTCTGATGCGCTCCAGGAAAGCCATGGGAGTCATCATTCAACCTTGATCAAGCATCAGAAATAAGCCTTCGCTAACAACAGGTTTAGTCGACATCGCATTTGGAGAAGCATCTGGCTTTATCTCAGAACGCTCCTTCATTTCTGATTTTTCCAAACCATCAACAGCAATGGGTAGTGTCCGATCCTCATCCCAAGCTCTACCACTGTTTGCAGGCTTTAACATTTCCGTATTCCTGTAACAAATGAATTTCGCATCTGTAAAACACGTCGGAGGTCATCCCTTTCCTTCAGAATCTTTGAACAAGAGGGACGTCGAGCAAAGTAAACCTTTGCAAACCATGAACCAGAATCTCCAATGCCCAGAGATCACAGCAGAGAGCTATTGGAAATTAGACCAAATCTTTGTCGTTCTAGGGGCAGGAAAAACTCTCCTGCAACTGTCATGAACTGTCAAGCAGCAGAATGATCAGATGTAATCTTTGGATCAACCCAGCTAACTGTGTATCCCTTACAAAACCCTTCGACCATGTCAAAATAACTTTCTCTAACTTACTCTTCCCATCAACAGCATTCTCATCAGAATTTTCAGGATTTCCATTAGCTTCGTTCTTGTCTCCATCCAGTGAAAACTTTAGATTTGAAAATATATCCTGTATCTCTCTCAAGGAATACCCTGGTAAATTTGTATCTGGATTTTCAGTTCCTTCATCAATTCTTTGCCACTGTGGATGCCTTGGTTTGCAACTGACTATTTTGATTAGATAAGTCTAACAATGCTCTGGCCATGAGAAGAGATGAATACTTTTCAACCCATTCTTTGGGAGTGTAATCTTCCCATTTCTTTTCCATCTTCCAAGGTTCTCTCAAATTTCTGCAGTGCATTGACTGGTTCAGGAGCTGGTGTTCTTGTAGATTGGTCCAACTGCTTGAATCCTCAGGCATTTTTTCTATACTTTCCAAACATGACAATATAATGCTTTCTTCATGATGGTGCAAGGAGTTATTGTATGGGTACTCAAAGAAGAAAACGAGGATTCGTTGAATGGCACCAGAGCTGACTAATTCCTTTTCTGCAATGTCATTGCCAGTTCGCAATAGTAGTGCAATAAACTCTACATTCTTGATCAGTCGACGTTTCCCGAGAGGAGGTCTAAGTTCACCAGGCGGCTGTGGGTAAAATTTTCTCATCAGATGACACATTTCAAAAGCATAAGCAAATCACTAAGTTTAGATAGCATTGCGTCAACAGCCTCAGGGTTGACAGAGATGTGTGATTTATACATGTGCTGATTCCGGATAGACTGACTGAAAAGAGAAGAAACAGCTCTTTTCGGATCCAACAAAGAAATACAAATAGACGATGAGCGGACAAGACCAGATTCAGTATGTGAATCTTCCCATGCACGATCAAATATCCTTTCAACAAAACTTGGACTGGAAAGTTTTGCAGCAGGAGCTGGAACTACAGATTCTTCCTTCATTAACTGCAACTTCTGATTTCCCATACGCTCTCTTGAACTGGGAACCTTCATGACTTCCAAATCCGATAAAGCTTTGGACGTGCCTCCTTTTGTTGCAAAAAGGTTTCACCAATGTTCCCTGTTGAATTAAGTGGGATGCCGGTAGCATTTCCTGAACTGCATAATTGCTGATTCGGCTGTATCAGGTTCTGAAGACATACAAATTGTTCCTCCAGTTCTTGCCAGTAGGCAGCTTTCTTCATTGGAAGCTCGTGGCCCGACACCACAGAAGAAACAAAATGAAATGACAAGCGTGAGGACTCCCACTGCCACGGGGCTCAGTCAGGAACGAGAGCCTGATGTTCTGGTTCAGTCCCTTGACATGTGACTGCATCCTCTGGTTTTCTACTTGCATCATCTGCAGGACCTTTCACCCTTTCAAAATTGATAATCACTGCCCATGTGGTCTGATCCTTGATACAGAAAGATGGGGAATTTTCCTCGACCCTTGTACAAATCGTTTGGGACCAATTACCCCTGTTTTCTTTTTCTGAGAGCCTAACTCTGTGAACAGACCAGCCAAACATGTAAGAAGATTCTCTTCTGGATACACAAGATTCTTGCTTTTAGCATAATATTCTACAACTGCTCATGAAACTGAACTCAGAAGTAAAGAGCCTGCAAAACACTGTGTTGATTTTCTTGCGACAATTCCTGGTGAAGAAATTAGAGCAAAACAAAATACACAGATCTTATGTGGTTAAGTAGATTGTTTACGTCCACGGGAATAGGAAGGAAAATTTTCACTATATCCAAATTTAGGGTTATATAAAAGGGTATTTATATTAACCCTTAGATATTGAAATTCCAAAAATACCCCTAAACCGTACCGTTTCGACATTTACCCCTTCTTTTCCATATATGTCTTTCACTCAATATGAGTCACATACTATAACATTATTGGATTTAATGAATACTTCCTCATAAGAGTTGATTCACTAAGATTCAATTTGATCCCTTATTGTGACATCTCTAGGGTTAGTGTTTGAGATTAGTATATGGCTTTATAGGTTGAAAACTGAATGCAAAAGAGTGTGATTGTCATAGGAACATATTGGATCCTACTTTCCTTGAGATTTGAACTTAGGAGTGAGCTTGTTTCTAGATAATTTTATCATTATTTGATCACTTCATATTCATAGTATGTTTTTCTACATTTTGAAACTTAAAAAGCTCTTCTTTCTAATTCAATTACATTAGGTTAAAAATAACATAGGATTTAGGCTTGAAATCTTAGATCTTTACACCATTAGGTATCACAATACCTGTCCCTATAGGATCGATCAAGCCACTATACCAATAGTTGCTTGTTCTTTTTAGTTGTTTTTGGTTGGGAGAACAACGGTCTTTGACCTTGGCTTACCAAGACCAATTTTAGAATAGAGTACTAAAGTTAGAATCAAACCAAAGAAGGTACAATAGTACTTTATAGATGTACTAGTGTTTTTTTGTCATCCCTTAATCACTAGTTAACTAAGCTTATCCTGTCATTAGATATCCTAAAGCCAAATCTATGAGAGAAGTGAGAACCTAAACGTTGTGACATACTTCAATTTGATGCATTAAATGGTAATTAAGGATCTGAACTAAGAAAATATTTTAGATATAATTTTGAGTTATAGAACTTAACTTGATCACGAATAACCCAAGGTCCTAAAAGGAAAATAAGTTTAAAAATCCATATTCAATTTCCAAAGGACTTGATCATAGAAGCTATGATTTATCAATGCCAATTATAAATCTAAGTAAACATTGTATTTTCATATTAATGATATTATTAAAGGATCATAGAAAGTTTCTAATTTGTATGGTTTAAATTATTTATTAAAGAATGGAAGTATTGAAATTGGTTTTATGAAAAGAAGATATCATTTCTAAAAGATTGTAAATTATTTTGTAACACAAATGCTAGACCAAAAGTACCTTGTCAAAACTTATATTTCCTTGAAACGACAATACAATATTCAGTGGAATGAGTAGTGAAGTATAACTAATTTTGGAAGGCGATGATATTTATTTTATTGTACTTACCCAATGAATATTTTAATGAAAATAATGCACTACATCCTTAAGATAGAGCAAAATGAAAATTGTAGAATATTTTATTACAGTTACCCAATAGGCGTTTTAATAAATTACTATGACACATTCTTAATATAGAGCAAAATAAAAATTATAGAATATATTATATTTTTTTTAAACTAATAGAACAAAATATTTGATCATTGTTTCAAAAGAAAAATAAAAGGTAATTTAAAAAATTCATGATCCAAACAAGGGATACATTTGTAATATGCTTTCTATTTGATATTTGCCTCGATGGCAAGGTGGTAATATAATATGAAGGTGGTTGAGCTTACTGATAATCTTGCATAACTGTATATAATCATCACTACTCCTCTTTCACGTTCATAATCGTCTTGCTTTCGAACAAATAACAAACTCTCGCTTTTTCTCACGTTCCCTAGAAAATTCAACCTGCTAGCTTTCACCAGTTCGAGACAATCTTATAATTTGAAGATCGTTGATTTCATATTCAACAATCTCCTGGTTTCTTTGGTCATCAATCCGGTAAAACTCTCCTAACCCTTTTCTTTCTTTCTGTATGGATCTATTTCTTCAAGTTCATTTTCTTTGTTTCCTATATAAGAATCATAACTGTTTCTCTCACTTTCTCTAGCTTTCGCTCACTTTCTCCAGAAAATTAAATTCAAGTTTGCTAGTTTTCAAGAATCTGATAACTTGGGTGTCGTTGATTTCACATTCATAACTGTTTGGCTCTCAGTTTCTTGGTTAAGAATCTGAAACTCAATTTCACTTGGAAGTTATTAATTTCCTTCTTTTTTTCTAATCAGATTCCCTTTCCACGTGGAAGTTGTTGCTTTCTAATTAAAAACAGGAAAAACAGGAGCGATTTTTGGTTTTCTAAAACAAAATAACTTCCCCTCCCTCCCTCCTCTCTCATTTTGGTTTCTTTCATTTTCTTGGGAAAATTTAAGCTGTTGAGTGGTTTCATACACCTTGAAGCCTTCTTCATAAATATCTGGTATTATTCTTTCTTTTCCTAATTTGCAAATGATACTGCAGGATCCATCAAGAAGAGTAGCTGATAATCTCTGATATTCCAAGTTCCAATGGCGGAAATGCCTAACAGTGACCCTCTTCCACCAGCAACTGCACATATGCTTCAGGCTCTTGAAGCCTTTCTGGATACCCCACCACTTCCCTGTGTGTTCCGCTGTATCTTTTGCCATAATCCCATTGCTCAGGGCCATAACTATATTCAGGTACTTTTTCTTTTCTATTAATTAAGATTCACTTGCAAGATTTCATGCTTAATTAATTTCTTTGCTATTCTTGTAGGATCTTCATCCATTTTCCACGGCTCAGCTCCTCTTTGATAACGCGTAAGGTTCCAATGCTATCAGAACGCATTTTGATAGTCTTTTTAACTGTTCTTGATTTTTGATCTATTCTGATGTTCCAAGTGTGCAGTGCTGGTGTGAATATTAGAGAACATTACTCAGTGCTAGCATATGTAGGTGAATCTCCTGCAGGGAGTCTTGTGGATAAGGTTTATATCTACTGTATTTCATGTGGAAGCTGGCTTGGGTGGAGAATAGTAAGGATTTATATATTTAACAAATTAATTAATTTTCTCCTTGATTTATTTGATATTCAGATTGATAATCATGGCCATTTTGTTACAGATTCGGCTGCATGCTTACCACCCTGTAATCCGTGTAGGCCATTTTGTACTCGTATGTGGTGGTGATGTAGGCATAGAGGCTGTGTTTCCGATGTAAAGTTTTCTATACATTTCTGTTCAGTGTAAATGTTGTGATGTCGATGACTGTGAATGTAATAGCAATTGTTACTACTACTTGCTGAAGTATATAGTGTTGCCTCCTTTATATTAATCCCCTTGACAAGTGTGAGTAACAATTACAATTCATCAAAATTTGATAATATAATCCTAACTAGTTAAATCAATGTCATAAGGAATGTGTTTTACCTAAACAAATGTTATCTATCCAAAGACATTTGTTAAAATTTATTCCAATTAACTATATATTTCTATTATCTCTTTCTTGCGAATATGTGATTTTAATAATTTATTCGCTAAGGAATGTGATTTCAATGCTCATTTCTAATTTTATTGACCGAAAAAATTACTTTGGACGAGTATTGAGTAAAACCAAAGGTGGAGTTGTTCCCGATTAAGTGGGAAGTTCTGATGTATGCTTTGCATGATGATGATGACAAGCCAAGAAAGCTTCAAGGAAGCTATATATCCCTTAATTGTGAAATGTGAAAAGCTGCAACCAACTCCATCTCGGAGCTAGTTGAACTTCCACTTGGGCTTAATTAATTAGGAGCAAGTGGGCTTAAGATAATGCTTTGACTCATGGCAAAAGGTTACAATCAAAGAGAGAATGTAGACTATAAGGAAACCTTCTCATCGATGATGCCGTATGCCTCAATTTGCCCAATTCTCTTTCCCCATCCCCCCTTTGAAGTAAAAGAAAGCTCCTCGATCTATTTATAGGAAAATTTAGAGAGGATTTTACTTATTTGATATTTGAAATTCTTTTTAAATTTAAAAAATTAAATTGGAAGGCTTTAATCACAAACTTATTCTTGATTTTGGCAAATATGTCGTAAAGAATGTATCTTGATATGATTTGGGTCCCACTAAAATTTTGATATTTAGTCCTAAAGGTAGCACTACTTACATGAATATTATTTTTTAATATACTAGAGAAAGAGAAAAAAAAATTTCAAGAATGGAAATTAACATTTGAAAAAGAAAAGGTTAAATTATTATTATTATTATTTGAGAAATTCATCATATGATCTATTGCATCATTTAAATGACCACAAAATATTCTTTGAGTGTATTTTAGATGATATTTTTTCAAAAGTCGAATCTTGTAAATTCATCTTATTTGATGACATATATAAATTATCAATTACTTATGAATTGAAATCATATAAAAACCACTTTGGATATATAAGTTATGATGGTTTATATATCTATATTGCAAATCGAATATGTTTAGGTACAAAAAGTACTATTGTTATGTATGTTCTAGTAAAAAAAAAAACTACTTTGTGATGTATAACAAAAAGGGCTACTCACTCCAAAATAAAATTACTCGTCCAACTTTTTTTTTTTTTTTTGTTAATTAAAAACCACTTGATTTATTAAGATGATAAGAAGTTTTTAAAAAATTTATAATTTATGGATAAACTAAATCCTTATATTAAGCTAACTTAACTAATCTTCAGGGTTTTTTCCTTTTTTTTTTTTTTTATTTTATTATAAACATAAAAAAGTTTGATAGCTTATTAATATATTAAAAAAAGTAGAACTCATATGTGTTGTCTGTGCTCGCGAACCTGAATGCAAAATTATTCACCCATAAGATTGGAACTCATATATATGAAATAAAATTAATTAATTTGTGAGTTATAAAGCAATATATATGATATATCCTAACTATTCTCCACCCAACAAAAGTTTGGCATGAAATGCAATAGAGATGGGCAATATCCACTTGAGTTTTTATATTACTACCAATAATTATACCCAAAGTAAGGTCATATTACCACTACATATGTAGAAAATCAAAATTCATATAGGTCCACTTTCATCTTAATATGAATGCCATGTAGTCTTGAATTTTTGGCACAAAGCCAATAGCTAGAGATTTGAAAAAAGGTAAATCTTGTGAAACAAAAATATAAAACTTAAACGTTATTGATGTGGCACTGGACTATGTTGGAATGGTCATTGGAGGCAACATCTACAAGAACAGTAGAGAAAACATGAAATCTTGCAAGCCAAACTTTCATTACAAGTTATATATGAATCAAGATAAGACCAAAAAAGAAAAGGTCCAAAGAGAATCTAGTCAGTTTTACTGTAGGTTTTGATAGAAACAAAGGGTAGAAACTCTTAAGAAGCAACAAAACGTTGAGGAATCTGAAGTTATTTATTATTAAGCTTCAAAGCACTTATTTATACAACTAGCTTAAAACAGAAAAAAACATAAAAATAGCAACAAACCTGCTGCCTATAGATCCTTCCTAAAGAACAGAAACAAACCAACAAATACTTCCTAAGGAATAGGTAAATCTTCCACATGACTAACTTATTTTGACTACTTCCACTTCATTCTACTCAGCTCCATGTCAGCAGCTCCTAGGACATGTCATTCAACATTTACAACATCATATTCAACTCTAATGTATTTCCTCAATTGCATAATGTATTATTTGTCTCAATTATATGAAATTCTTCATCTATAGCTTCAAGCCAACAATCATCTTAAGCAACTTTCTTAAAATTTAATAAATCAAAATTCATCATTTTTTCCCTTGTTAGGTCCTTGTCACAACCAACCACATAATCATGCAAACATATAGGTAAAACATGTTGACATTATGGACACCTTGATGACTCTATCAGACATGGAGTCATAATTGGTGTACTAGTAGGATTCATACTTTGATCTTCACTTTGTTCTTCAAGATGAATATGTACACTTGATGGTCCTTTTTTATTAGAGGACCAGTCTCATACTAATTGCTCATAAAAAATCGCATCATGATTGACAATAACCTTCTTGGTTTGTGGATTGTACAATTTATAGCCTTTTGTTATAACAAACAAAAATATACTTTTCACCTTTATTTATTTATTTGCAATGCATCAAGTACATAAGCATATGTTATGCCACTAAACACCCTTAGATAACCAATGTTAGACTTCCTATGACTCCAACCTTCTTTTGGGGTTTTTGCATAAACACTTTTAGTGGAGCACCTATTCAATAAATCAATAAACCGCACAAGAAATTGTTTAGGCCCAAAAATATTCTAGGCAATTGTTTAAGTGCAACATGCACCTCACCATAACCATAATTATTCTATTTTTTCTCTCTGCAATTTTGTTTTGTTATAGAGCATACCTTGTGGCCAATTGATTCTTAATATCACATTTTTTTAAAAAAAAATAATCACTAATAGTATATTTAGTACCCTAATATATTCTCAAAATTTTGATTGTATATTCACTTTGTTTTTCCACATAAACTTAAAAAAATTTGAAATTTTCACATGCATCTCCTTTTTTCTTTAAAAACTAAACCCAAGCCTTCTTACTAAAATCATTAAAAAAATGTTAGAAAATACTTGTGATCTTCATTTGAGAGAACCTCCATTGGACGTAGATTTGAATGAATCAACTTGTGAGACATCCTAGCTCCCCATGATTTTTTTATAGGAAAATTATCTCTAAGCTTTTTTCCTAAAACCTCATTTGAAGAATTAATAAAAAGCGACTCAAAAACCATATTCTTAGTAGCAGGTAATTTTAGACTTTTAAAATTTAAATGTTCAAAATGTGAGTGTCATAACCAATTTCTATCATCAATTATAGAGCTAAAGAAAGGTAATTATCCACAATTAATATTTAATGAAAATAAATGATTTTATGTCATATTTACCTTTTCACTAGTCCTTTTTTTTATCATCATTGATGGTATAGATGCCCTTATAGATCTGCATATCATATTTGTTTTCTGAAAGTTTCCCCATTTTGATAGATTTTGATGAAGACATGGAACATAGAACAAATTAAAGATAAAATTTTAAGATTTATCTTTCAATTTAATGGAAATCTTACATTTACTCTTAACTGGTACTACTGATTCATTCCCAAATTTTACCTCTGAATTAAAAGTCTTCTCTAACTCAGAAAACATCTCTTTCCTACCAAACATATGATTACTATAGCCTATATAAAAAACCATATACTTTTTTTTTTCATCCCTTCCAGCACTATAAGCTGATAACAAGGTCTCTAAATTTTCATTTTTATCTTCTATAGCATTAACCTAGAAATTCCTCTCATCATATCTCCAAGCCCTACATTCTTACTTGTAATGACCATATTTTTTTCAATTATAATATTAAAAATGAGATTTATTATTTCTTTAAATTGAAGTATTACCTCTTCCTTCTTTTTAGCATGAGCTAGAATTTTCTTATCCTCTATTCTATAAATTTTAACCTTTTTTACTTGATTTAAAATTATTTTGAGACTTATTTTTTCTCCTCTAAGACTTACTTGGCTTTCTAGTGCTTCTTTTACCTCAATCTAAGACCTTTCATCTAAGTGTTATTCATGGGCTTGTAAGGAATCCATCAATTCACCCAACATCATAGTACAAAGATCTTTCAATAATTATTGTTACCTTGTACTCAAATTACATGGTTAAGATTTGACGAATTTTCTCCACAACTTGGAGATTTGAAACATTTTCACCATTAGATTTCATTTGATTAAGAAGAGTTAATGTTTGTAAAAAATAGTCAATGACTCTTTTTTGTTTTCAAAATCTAAAAAAGCCTGAATTGTTTTCTCAAAATCTATGATTGAGCCTTCTGCTCCTTCTCTACCCCTTTGTCGGTATTCAAAAGATTGTCACATGCACCTTTCTTCTGTGATTGCAATTGTAAATAGTTGTTTCTATCGACTAATAGATGCAAAGGTGCGAGCCTTTGAATTTTTCTTTTTGGAATTTTCCAAATTGTACATTTGTACTTGTGTGAGTTGTGCTTGATTTGTTGGTACAACAAATCATTGATTTACTACTCCCCGAATATCTCCTTGACATGACCATATAATATTCAGTGGAATGAGGAATGAGGTATAACTAATTTTGGTAGGTGATGATATTTATTTTATTGTACTTACCCAATGAATATTTTAATAAAATAATGCACTACATCCTTAAGATAGAGCAAAATAAAAATTATAGAATGTTTTATTGTAGTTACCCAATGGACATTTTAATAAAATACTATAATACATTCTTAATATAGAGCAAAATAAAAATTATAGAATATCTTATTTCTTTTATAAAAAAATAATAGAACATGATATTTAATCATTGTTTCAAAAGAAAAATAAAAGGTAATTTAAAAAATTCATGATCCAAGTAAGGGATAAAATTTTAATATGCATTCTATTTGATGTTTGACTCTAAATATAAAAACATGTGATGGCACGGTGGTAATATGAAGGTTGTTGAGTGTAATGACAATCTTGCATAAAACTGTTTAGAGTATATAATCATTACTATTCCTCTTTCACATTCATAACTGTCTCTCTTTCCCGCCAATATCAAACTCGCTTTCTATCACTTTCCCTAGAAAATTCAACTTGCTAGCTTTCACCCATCTGAGACAATCTTATAATTTGGAAGTTGTTGATTTCACATTTAACAATTTCTTGATATTTTTGGTCATCAATCCGGTAAAATTCTCGAAGCTCTTTTCTTTCCTTCTTTCTTGCTTGCTTGCTTTCTTTCTTTCTTTCTCTCTCTCTGGAGATCCATCTCAAGTAGTCCATTTTCTTTGTTTCATATTCAAGAATCTTAACTGTTTCTCTCTCACTTTCTCCCACTTTCGGTCTCACTTTCTCCAGAAAATTAAATTCAGAGTTTGCTAGCTTTCAAGAATCTGATAACTTGGAGGTTGTTGGCTTCACATTCAGCAATTTCTTGGTCTTTTTGGTCACCAATCCGGTAAAATTCTCCTAACCCTTTTCTTTCTTTTTTTCTTTCTTTCTGTAAGGATCTATTTCTTCAAATTCATTTTATTTGTTTCCTATATAAGAATCATAACTGTTTCTCTATCACTTTCTCTCGCTTTCGCTCACTTTCTCCAGAAAATTAAATTCAAGTTTGCTAGTTTTCAAGAATCCGATAACTTGGCTGTCGTTGATTTCACTTTCATAACTGTTTCGCTCTCAGTTTCTTGGTTAAGAATCTGAAACTCAATTTCACTTGGAAGTTATTAATTTCCTTTCTTTTTTTTCTAATCAGATTCCCTTTCCACGTGGAAGTTGTTACTTTCTAATTAAAAACAGGAAAAACAGGAGCGATTTTGGTTTTCTAAAACAAAATAACTTCCCCTTCCTCCCTCCTCTCCCATTTTGGTTTCTTTCATTTTCCTGGGAAAATTTAAGCTGTTGAGTGCTTTCATACACCTTGAAGCCTTCTTCATAAATATCTGGTATTATTCTTTCTTTTCCTAATTTGCAAATGATACTGCAGGATCCATCAAGAAGAGTAGCTGATAATCTCTGATATTCCAAGGTCCAATGGCGGAAATGCCTAACAGTAACCCTCTTCCACCAGCAACTGCACATATGCTTCAGGCTCTTGAAGCCTTTCTGGATACCCCACCACTTCCTTGTGTGTTCCGCTGTATCTTTTGCCATACTCTCATTGCTCTGGGCCATAACTTTATTCAGGTACTGTTTCTTTTCTATTAATTAAAATTCACTTGCAAGATTTCATGCTTAATTAATTTCTTTGCTATTCTTGTAGGATCTTTATCCATTTTCCACGGCTCAGCTCCTCTTTGATTACGTGTAAGGTTCCAATGCTATCAGAACGCGTTTTGATAGTCTTTTTAACTGTTCTTGATTTTTGATCTATTCTGATGTTCCAAGTGTGCAGTACTGGTGTGAATGTTAGAGAAGGAGACTATCCAATGCTATCATATGTAGGTGAAGCTCCGGCAGGGAGTCAGGTGGATGAGGTTTCTATCTACTGTATTTCATGTGGAAGCTGGCTTGGGTGGAGAATAGTAAGGATTTATATATTTAATAAATTAATTAATTTTCTCCTTGATTTATTTGATATTAAGATTGATAATCATGGCACATATGTTACAGATTCGGCAGTATGCTTACCACCCTGTAATCCGTGAAGGCCAATTTGTACTCACATGTGGTGGTGGTGCAGGCATAGAAGTTCTATTTCCGATGTAAAGTTTTCTATACATTTCTATTCAGTGTAAAAAAAAATTCAAATGTTGTGATGTCGATGACTGTGAATGTAATAGCAAATGTTAATCCCTTTGACGAGTGTGAGTAACAATTACAATTCATCAAAATTTGATAATATAATCCTAACTAATTAAATCAATGTCATAAGGAATGTGTTTTACTTAAACAAATGTTATTTATCCAAAGACGTTTGTTAAAATTTATTCCAATTAACTATATATTTCTATTATCGATCTCTTTCTTGCGAATATGTGATTTTAATAATTTATTCGCTAAGGAATGTGATTTCAATGCTCATTTCTAATTTTATTGACTGAAAAAATTACATTGGACGAGTATTGGGTAAAACCAAAAGTGGAGTTGTTCCCTATTAAGTGGGAAGTTCTGATGTATGCTTTGCATGATGACGATGACAAGCCAAGAAAGCTTCAAGGAAGCTATATATCCCTTAATTGTGAAATGTGAAAAGCTGCAACCATTTTCATTTTTATCTTCTATAGCATTAACCTAGAAATTCCTCTCATCATATCTCCAAGCCCTACATTCTTACTTGTAATGACCATATTTTTTTCAATTATAATATTAAAAATGAGATTTATTATTTCTTTAAGTTGAAGTGTTGCCTCTTCCTTCTTTTTAGCATGAGCTATAATTTTCTTATCCTCTATTCTATAAATTTTAACCTTTTTTACTTGATTTAGAATTATTTAGAGACTTATTTTTTCTCTTCTACGACTTACTTGGCTTTCTAGTGCTTTTTTTGCCTCAATCTAAGACCTTTCATCTAAGTGTTGTTCATGGGCTTGTAAGGAATCCATCAATTCACCCAACGTCATAGTACGAAGATCTTTCAATAATTATTGTTACCTTGTACTCAAATTACATGGTTAAGATTTGACGAATTTTCTCCACAACTTGGAGATCTGAAACATTTTCACCATTAGATTTCATTTGATTAAGAAGAGTTAATGTTTGTAAAAAATAGTCAATGACTCTTTTTTGTTTTCAAAATCTAAAAAAACCTTAATTGTCTTCTCAAAATCTATGATTGAGCCTTCTGCTCCTTCTCTACCCCTTTGTTGGTATTCAAAAGAATGTCGCATGCACCTTTCTTCTGTGATTGCAATTGTACTCTTCTTAAAAATAGTTGTTTCTATCTACTACTAGATGCAAAGGCACGAGTCTTTAAATTTTTCCATTTTGGAATTTTCCAAATTGTACTTTTGTACTTGTGTGAGTTGTGCTTGATTTGTTGGTACAACAAATCATTGATTTACTACTCCCCAAATATCTTGATACTCAAATTCAAAATTATTTTTTCCATCAAAATTTGGAAACTGGAATTGGATTATATTATTATAATTAATTGCTTGCATCTTTAATCACCAAGTGCTTATACCAAATGTGAGCAACCAAAAATAATCTTTCCAGCACAAGAACAATTTCTCCACACAAAAGGAATGAAAAAACTAAATAAATAAAGGAGATGATAAATAATTATGTAAAAATTATCACAATATGTTTTCTATTGTTTTTTAATATATTTATAAACAATTATAAAAACCTAATATATTTAAAACTAAACTCCTAATAGAATTAGGATTCCAACATAAGAAGACCAAAATCAAATATTAATAATTCTGGTATACTAAAGAAACAAAGTCTAGGTTTAATTAGGATTCCTATGGGTATATATAAAGCACACATTGTATAACCAATTCATTGTCGTAATTTAATAAATAAAAAAACACACACAAAATACCAAGCTTTTTAGAGAGTTAAAGAAGAACAACCAAGCTTGGAGATAAAAGAAAACCTAGCACATTTGGTTTTTTAAAACAAATAACTTTGCCTCCCCCTCTATCTCTTTGTGGCAATTGGTTTTAGACTCATTGATTATCCGTTTTCCACGAGTCAGCTCCTCTTTGATTACGGGTAAGGTTCTGCTGCTATCAGAATGCGTTTTGATAGTCTTTTTAACTGCTCTTGATTGTTGATCTATCCCGATGTTCCACGTGAGCAGTAATAATGTGAATTTTGGAGAAGAAGATTATCCAATTCGTGATGCATATGTAGGTGAAGCTCCTGCAGGGAGTCATGTGGATGTGGTTTCGATCTACTGTATTTGATGTGGAACCTGGCTTGGGTGGACAATAGCAAGGATTTATATATTTCACAAATTAATTAATTTTCTCCTTGATTTATCTATATGTTATTTGATACTAAGACTGATAATCATGGCACATATGTTACAGATTGGGCAGTATGCTTGCCACCCTGTAATCCCTGAAGGCCAATTTGTACTCGCATGTGGTGGTGGTGTAAGAATAGAAGTTGTATTTCCTATGTAAATTTCTCTAACGTTTCTTATTTGATTTAGAATTATTTTGAAACCCGGTTTTTCTCTTCTAAGACTTACTTGGCTTTCTAGTGCTTCTTTTGCCTCAATCTAATACCTTTCATCAAAGTGTTGTTTATGGGCTTGAAAAAAACCCACCAATTCATCTGATGTCATGGTACTAAGATCTTTCAATTATTCGATTATTGTTACCTTGTACTCAAAACACATGGTTAAGCTGTGAAGATTTTTTTCCATAACTTGGAGATTTAAAACATTTTCACCATTAGATTTCATTTGATTGAGAAGAGGTACTGTCGGCAAATTATAGTCAAAGACTCTTTTTGTTTTCTCCATCTAAAAAGCTTGAATTATCTTCTCAAAGTTTGTAATTGAACCTTCTACACCTTCTCTACCCCTTTGTAGGCATTCAAAAGAATGTCCCATGCACCGTTTTCTTTGGTTGCATATGCAATCTTCCTCAAAAAGGTGGTTCTATCAACTGATAGATGTAAAGGTGAGCCTTTAAATCCTTTTGGTTTTTTTTTTTTTTTTGGAATCCAAGTTGTCCTTTTGTGTTTGTGTGAGATGTGCTTGATTTGTTAGTACAATAAATCATTGATTTACTACTCCCCAAATATTTGATACTCATTCAAAGTTATTTTTTCCATTGAATTTTGGAAACTAGAATTGGATCATATTATTATTGGTTGCTTACTTCTTTAATCACCAAGTTCTTATAATAAATGTGAGCAACCAAAAATAATCTTTCTAGCACAAGAACAATTTCTACGCACAAAAAGAATGAAAAATAAAAATAAATATATATATATATATATATACATATACGCAGACACAATTATAAAATCCTAATTATATTTAAAACTAAGCTTGTAATAGAATTAGGATTCCAAATCCTAAAGAACAAAATTCAAATATTAATAATTCTAGTATACTAAATAAATGAAGTCTTGGTTTAATTAGGATTCCTATAGGTATAAAGCACACAGTGTAGAACCAAGTCATCATCTTAATTTTTTTTTTTAAAAAAAAAAGAACACAAAAAAATATATATAAAGATTGTGAGGTTTTAGAGAAAAGAGTTAAAGAAGAACAACCAAGGTTGAAGATAAAAGAAACCCTAGTTCATGAGAGATTGATTCTCTTTCAACCATATGAATAGAACTCGGGGTTCAAAAAATCGGTCGAGTCCTATCTGCCTCGACGTCGGCTGCGACGAGTTCGATACAAGATACAGATACAGATTTATACCCATACTCAGTCTTAAATTGGTTGGACTCAGATGAATCGGTCGATATTCCAAGTTAACTCGACCAACTCATTTAAAAAAAAAAAAACAAAAACAAAAACCCAATCAAGATATTCCCTCTCATTTCCCATCACAACAAGAATCAAAGATTTTCAAAGAAATCAGAGATTCCTCTGCAAAAGAAAACACCTGTGAATTTGTGATTCACGAAGCCAATATTTCAACCACAACATCAAACAAGAAGAAGAAAAAAACAAGTTTGAAACAAAGTCGCGACCCTTTCAAAAGGCCTTAAAAAAAGAAAAATCAATAAAGGATGAGACACGATTGAAGATTTATTTGCTTGACCCTAAATCTACCATTGCCGGAGTGTAGATCTTTGGTGCACCGTCGGTGCCACAATGGTGACTAGACGCCAGCAAGGCAATCCTTCCTTCGATTGTGGTTGTGTGGTGTCATGACTACTACAAACGTGTGACTGTTTGTGGTAGTGTGGATGTGTTTGGGGAAAGTTCAACGATCTATAGAATGTGGTGTGTTAGGGAAGATAGCCAGCAAATCGTGGTGTGTTGGGTCCTTGGGGAAGACAAGCTAGCAAAAAGGAAATTGAAGATATATTGGTAAAGGTAAAATTTGATTTACCTTATTTAAATCAACACACCCACACTACCACACACAGTCACACCACGTTGAGATTATATTTTAAATTTATTGAATCAAATTATATAAATTGGAAATTATATTTTGCTGGCTAATTTGATTCATAATTTGATATTAGATTAAAAAATTTACATAATTTGAATCAATTAAAAATATATTTAAAATTTGATTTACTTTGTTATGTTGAGATTATATTTTTAATTTATTAAATTATATAATTTTTATTTTATAATATTAAATTTGATAAAACAAAGGCTATGAATTAATTAAGGAAAATACCCAAAAGGGGGGTGAATTGGGTTTTTCAAAATCTTTTTCCACACAATAATATATGCACAAAATAAATAAAGGAAAGAGATAAGGTTAGAGAATTCAAACTCGGGTTTATAGTGGTTCGGCCCTTCCTTGCCTACGTCCACTCTCCTCAATCTCCTAACCGAATGAGGGTTCCACTAACTTGATGCTTCAATCAAGCTTTCAATCATCTTACACTTGGATTCCGGCTCCAATGGGCTCTTATACAATCACTTCAAGATTTGAACCACTTGAAGACTTTCACACTTAGTTTACACAAGGATGAAACTCTCAACCTAGCTTAAGGATGGCTCAAGTTACAAGAGAAGGCTAGGATGAATTGCAAGAGTGCACTAAGAATATGCAATTGATGGTTTGATGCACTTAGAAAGAAATGGAGAGCTTTTTGATCAAGAACAGGTAGGTAGGCTTTAAATGCAATAGTTCTCTTACTCATAAATGAAGAGGAGCTCTCAATTTATAGGTTTCTAAGCTCGGGAGACAAAAACAGCAGAAAAGTAGCCTCGACCGGATGAGCAAAGGGTCGACCGGATCACTAGCCGTTGGTGCATTTAATGCATGGCAGGTTACCGTTGCCTCGACCGGACATCAACCGGACCTCGACCGGACAAGGGGTGAGGCTCGACCGGGAAGAACAAGCTACTGGGAGAGAGAGAAAGTTTTTTTGCTCCCTCGACCGGACCTCGACCGGACAAGGGTAATCGGTCGACCGGTTCCCCAACCGGTTGAGCCGGTTGGCCATAGCCTCGACCGGTTGAGCTTTTTGGCCCCGAAAACCTATCCTTTTTTATTTCTTTCTTTTCCAATACTTAGGCAAAGTCTTTAGGTGAGTTAATATGCCAATTTTGAATCAATTTGCCTAAGGTATATTTGATAAAACTCGGGTTTTAAAGAAAAACAAGTTTTAGAGAATAAACCGAGTTTTCTAAGATGCATGAAAAGGTATGAACATCCTAAGTGCACTCATGCTATCATCTTACATTCATTTCCTATGATTACAAGTCTTCCAAATGATCTCGATCCCGTTTTCGTTTGGTCCTTGATGAATTTTTTAGATTAAGCCTGAGATTCTTAACAGTTTAAAACAATTAGTCACTTAACCATGGTTTGTTATCATCAAAACCTTATTAGGAGAACCCTTGGGCTAACAAAATTGATTTACATGTATTTAAATTAGTAAAATTAGGAAATTTTTGCATGCAATGTAAAGTAATGTTTAGATGTAATGTTATGAAATTGAAGAATTGAAAAGTAATGTTTATATGAAATTGGAGAATTCATAATGATAATATTATGAAGATATTAAATATATTTATATGTAATGTTTTTATTTTATATAGAGATTATATTTTTAATTTATTAAATTATGTAATTTTTTATCTTGTAATATTAAATTGGTTCACTAAATTATTTTTATATGGTATAGAAATTATATTTCTTAATATAAAATACATTTATATGGTAAACTTTATATAGTACAGATATTATATTTTTAATTTATGTTTTTATCTTATAATATTGAAAAATTAAATTACATTAGAAAATTAATAATTATTTAAAAAAAATTTATTTTCAAATAATCATAATTATAAAAGTAATGATTTAATAATACAGATTGAAACATATGCATTTACATGGTATAGAGAAATTACATTTATATTAGAATCAATTTTACTTCATTATATCATGTAGTTTATAATATTCTACAATTAAATTACAATAGGAAATCAATAATTATCAAAACAAAATTCTTTTTTAAAAGAATTTTGTTTTATAAAAATATTCATTTATTTAACTATTATTTATTTTAATTAAAAAACATATAAATAAGTGGAAAATAAAAGATGGTGAACTTAGGTGAGATCGTGTTTATCGCTTTTTTAGTATAATTTATTTTTATATGGTAACAATACAAAGCATATAAGTGAGTGGAAAATTGAATCTTATAATTCTTATATAAATGTGTTTATATATATTTAATTTGAAAAGTAAGTTGTTTTCCTTTTATACATGGTTAGGTTAAAATTTCAAAATAGCTTCAAAACATGATATTAGTTGGGAGCATGCAAAACCTGTTGGTGGTAGTAGAAGAACCACGAAGTGTAAATATTGTGGGAAAGTTATACATGGCGGTATAACAAGATTAAAGCAATACATCGTGTTAGCCCAAGGGTTCTCCTAATCAGGTTTTGATGATAACAAACCATGGTTAAGTGACTAATTGTTTTAAACTGTTAAGAATCTCAGGCTTAATCTCAAAAATTCATCAATGACCAAACGAATACGGGATCGAGATCATTTGGAAGACTTGTAATCATAGGAAATGAATGTAAGATGATAGCATGAGTGCACTTAGGATGTTCATACCTTTTCATGCATCTTAGGAAACTCGGTTTATTCTCTAAAACTTGTTTTTCTTTAAAACCCGAGTTTTATTAAATATACCTTAGGCAAACTGATTCAAAATTGGCATATTAACTCACCTAAAGACCTTGCCTAAGTATTGGAAAAGAAAAAAATCAAAAAGGATAGGTTTTCGGGGCCAAAAGGCTCAACCGGTCGACCGGTTACCCTTGTCCGGTCGAGGTCCGGTCGAGGGAGCAGAAAAATTTTCTCTCTCTCCCAGTAGCTTGTTCTTCCCGGTCGAGCCTCACCCTCGTCCGGTCGAGGTCCGGTCGAGGTCCGGTCGATGTCCGGTCGAGGCAACGGTAACCTGCCATGCATTAATTGCACCAACGGCTAGTGATCCGGTCGACCCTTTGCTCGTCCGGTCGAGGCTACTTTTCTGCTGTTTTTGTCTCCCGAGCTTAGAAACCTATAAATTGAGAGCTCCTCTTCATTTATGACTAAGAGAACTATTGCATTCAAAGCCTACCTACCTGTTCTTGATCAAAAAGCTCTCCATTTCTTTCTAAGTGCATCAAACCATCAATTGCATATTCTTAGTGCACTCTTACAATTCATCCTAGCTTTCTCTTGTAACTTGAGCCATCCTTAAGCTAGGTTGAGAGTTTCATCCTTGTATAAACTAAGTGTGAAAGCCTTCAAGTGGTTCAAATCTTGAAGTGGTTGTGTAAGAGCCCATTGGAGCCGGAATCCAAGTGTAAGACGATTAAAAGCTTGATTGAAGCATCAAGTTAGTGGAACCCTCACTCGGTTAGGAGGTTGAGGAGAGTGGACGTAGGCAAGGAAGGGCCGAACCACTATAAACCCGAGTTTGAATTCTCTAACCTTGTCTCTTTCCTTTATTTGTTTTGTGCATATATTATTGTGTGGAAAAAGATTTTGAAAAACCCAATTCACCCCCCCTTTTGGGTATTTTCCTTAATTAATTCATAGCCTTTGTTTTATCAATTGGTATCAGAGCTAGAACTCTTGCTTAAGACTTAATCGTCTAAGAGGAAAATGGCTATTCCATCAAGCTCAACTCAACCTGAAAATTGTTCAAAACATAGAGCTCCATTCTTTACGGGAACCGACTATCCCTATTGGAAATCTAGAATGACTTGGTTCTTACAATCAACTGATTTAGATGTATGGGATGTCATTGAAGATGGCTCAACTCTTCCCACTAAATTAGTTGATGGAGTTTTGGTTCCAAAACCCAAGAAAGAATGGAATGAGCTTGATAGAAGAAATTTTCAATTAAATGCTAAAGCCGTTTATACTTTGCAATGTGCTATGGATAGGAATGAATACAATAGAATATGCCAATGTAAATCTGCTAAGGAAATTTGGAGATTGCTTGAAATAACTCATGAAGGAACTAATCAAGTGAAAGAGTCAAAAATTAATATACTTGTCCATAACTATGAATTGTTTTCAATGAAAGAAACTGAAACTATTGTTGAGATGATTACTAGGTTCACTGAAATTGTCAATGGCCTTGAAGCATTGGGAAGGGTCATAAATGAATCCGAAAAAGTGATGAAGATATTGAGGTCTCTCCCCTCAAAGTGGCATACAAAGGTCACCGCTATTCAAGAAGCTAAAGATTTGACCAAGCTACCTATGGAAGAACTCTTAGGGTCATTAATGACCTATGAAATCAGTTTGACAAAGCAACTACAAGAAAGTGAAGACAAAAAGAAGAAAAGCATAGCTCTCAAGGCTACAACCAAGGAAGAAGAAGATGTTGAAGAAGAAAAACCAAGTGAAGAAGATGATGATTTAGCTCTCATCACAAGAAAGCTAAACAAGTACATGAGAGGTGAAAGGTTTAGCGGAAAAAAGTTTATCTCTAGAAGAAATCCCTCAAGAAGAGAATCCTCATCACATGGTGACAAGGAAAAATGGGAAGAGAAAGGAGATTTGATATGCTTCAAATGCAAAAAACCGGGACACATTAAATATGATTGTCCTCTCTACAAACTTGAAGCCAAGAGAAGAATGAAGAAGGCAATGATGGCTACTTGGAGTGAGAGTGAAGAATCTTCCGAGGAAGAAAAGGAAAAAGAAGTGGCAAACATGTGCTTCATGCAATAGATGATCTTGATGAGGTAAACTCTTACTCTAGTGATGAAGATATGCATGCTATTTTTGAAGAACTATATGATGATTTTGAAAAACTTAGTTTGAAAAATAATTCTCTTAGAAAGAGAATTCAAGAACTTGAAAAAGAACTTGAGGAAGTGAAAGAAAAGTTTTCGATTGATGAAATCTCTAAAACTCATCTTGAAAAAGAGAATGAGATTTAAGAAATGAAAATGAAATTTTGAAAAAGAAAAATGAATGGTTGACCTCCTCTCTTTCAATTTTCTCTTGTGGACAAAAGTCCTTTGAAATGATCTTAGCAAGCCAAAATATGTTTTTGACAAACAAGGACTAGGATTCAAATCTTCAAAGAACCAAAAGTATTTTAAAAACTATTTGTAAAAGAATCCTCAAGTAAATGTCCTTCCACTATTTGTAACTTTTGTGGAAGAGGAGGGCACATTAGTAGTACATGTCCCTTAAGAAATGGTGCTCAAAAGAATTCAAATGCTAAGGTTAAAAAGGTTTGGGTTGAAAAATCCAAAGTCACTAACCCTCAAGGACCCAAAAAGACATGGGTACCTAAATCAACTTGAATCCTATTTTGTAGGGCTCAAAGGAGGATAAATGGTTCTTGGATAGTGGGTGCTCAAGACACATGACCGGTGATGAATCCAAGTTTGCCTTCCTTACAAAGAGAAAAGGAGGATATGTCACCTTTGGAGACAATGCAAAAGGAAGAATCATTGGTCAAGGTAACATAGGTAATGGTACATCCTCCCTTATTGAAAGTGTTTTATTAGTAGATGGTTTAAAACACAATCTTTTGAGTATTAGTCAACTTTGTGACAAAGTTTTAAAGTAATTTTTGAAGCATCTCATTGTATCATCAAGGATATTCAAAATGACAAAACCATCTTCATGGCCATAGATGTGAAAATGTATATGCTATAAATATTTCAAAATATGATGGCCATGATAGATGTTTTCAAGCATGCATGATCAAAGTTGGTTGTGCATAGGAGGTTGGGACATGCTAACATGGACCTCATTTCCCAACTCAACAAAGATGAACTCGTTAGAGGCCTTCCCAAAATTAATTTTCAAAAAGACAAAATTTGTGAAGCTTGTCAAATGGGAAAGCAAATCAAAAACTCTTTTAAAAACAAAAATTTCATCTCAACATCTAGACCTCTTGAATTGCTACACATGGATTTATTTGGTCCTTCTAGGACACCTAGTCTAGGAGGAAAATCTTATGCTTATGTCATTGTGGATGATTTCTCTAGATACACATGGGTCTTGTTTTTAAGTCAAAAGAGTGAAGTTTTTTATGAGTTTTCAAAATTTTGTAACAAGGTTCAAAATGAAAAAGGCTTTTCTATTACTTGCATTAGAAGTGATCATGGGAGAGAATTTGAAAATTTTGACTTTGAGGAATATTGCAATAAGCATGGTATCAATCACAATTTTTCGGCTCCTAGAACTCCTCAACAAAATGGGGTAGTTGAAAGGAAAAATAGAACTCTTCAAGAAATGGCTAGAACCATGCTAAATGAAAACAATTTGCCAAAGTATTTTGGGCCGAAGCGGTAAACACCTCTTGCTATGTTTTAAATAGAATATTGTTGAGGCCCATTCTTAAGAAAACTCCCTATGAGCTTTGGAAAAACAAGAAACCAACATTAGCTATTTCAAAGTCTTTGGGTGCAAATGTTTTATATTAAACACCAAAAATAATCTTGGAAAATTTGATGCAAAATCCGATGTTGGAATTTTTCTTGGCTACTCAATTTCAAGTAAAGCTTTTAGAGTTTTCAATAAAAGAACCATGGTTGTAGAAGAGTCCATCCATGTCATTTTTGATGAATCTAACAATTCTCTTCAAGAAAGAGAAAGTTTTGATGATGATTTAGGATTGGAGACCTCCATGGGAAAATTGCAAATTGAAGACAAAAGACAACAAGAAGAAAGTGGAGAGGATCCCAAGAAAGAAGAATCACCTTTGGCACTACCTCCTCCTCAACAAGTGCAAGGTGAATCAAGCCAAGACCTTCCAAAAGATTGGAAGTTGTCATCAATCATCCACAAGATCAAATCATTGGTAATCCATCAAGTGGGGTAAGAACAAGATCATCCCTTAGAAATATTTGTAACAATCTTGCATTCATCTCTCAAATCGAACCTAAAAACATAAAGATGCTATAGTTATGAAAATTGGATGATTGCTATGCAAGAAGAATTAAATCAATTTGAAGAAGTGAAGTATGGGAATAGTACCAAGACCTTCAAATCAAAGTGTCATTGGAACCAAATGGGTCTTTAGAAACAAAATGGATGAAATGGCATCATAGTAAGAAATAAGGCAAGATTGGTAGCCCAAGGGTATAATCAAGAAGAAGGAATAGACTATGAAGAGACCTTTGCCCCCGTAGCTAGAATGGAAGCAATTAGAATGTTGCTTGCTTTTGCATGTTTCAAAAACTTTATTCTATATCAAATGGATGTGAAAAGTGCTTTTCTAAATGGTTTCATAAATGAGGAAGTATATGTTGAGCAACCACCCGGTTTTCAAAGCTTTAACTTTCCAAACCATGTTTTTAAACTCAAAAGGCACTTTATGGTTTGAAACAAGCACCTAGAGCTTGGTATGAAACGCTTAGTAAATTTCTTTTGAAAAAGGGTTTTAAAATGGGAAAAATTGATACAACTCTTTTCATAAAAACCAAAGAAAAGGATATGCTCCTAGTTCAAATATATGTTGATGATATTATTTTTGGAGCTACTAATGACTCTCTTTGTGAAGATTTCTCTAAGTGTATGCATAGTGAATTTGAAATGAGCATGATGGGAGAACTCAATTTCTTCCTTGGACTTCAAATCAAGCAACAAAAGGAAGGAACCTTCATCAATCAAGCAAGTATATAAAGGATCTTCTCAAGAGGTTCAACATGGAAGAAGCCAAGGTGATGAAACTCCAATGAGCTCATCCATCAAGCTTGACATGGATGAAAAAGGTAAATCTATTGACTCAACTATGTATAGAGGCATGATAGGATCTTTGCTTTATTGACCGCTAGTAGACCCGATATCATGTATAGTGTATGCTTGTGTGCTAGATTTCAATCTTGTCCTAAAGAATCTCACTTAAGTGCCGTTAAAAGAATTCTTAGATATTTGAAAGGGACAATGAATATTGGTTTGTGGTATCCTAAGGGTGATAATTTTGAATTGATTGGTTTCTCGGATGCCGATTTTGCCGGTTGTAGAGTTGAAAGAAAGAGCACTAGTGGCACTTGTCATTTCTTAGGACACTCACTTGTCTCATGGCATAGTAAGAAGCAAAATTCGGTAGCTTTGTCAACGGCTGAAGCCGAGTACATAGCAGCCGGTTTGTGTTGTGCACAAATCCTTTGGATGAAACAAACACTTAGTGACTTTAACTTGTCTTTTGAGCATGTTCCTATCAAATGTGATAACACTAGTGCCATAAATATTTCAAAAAATCCCATGCAACACTCTAGGACCAAGCATATAGAAATTAGACATCATTTTCTTAGAGATCATGCACAAAAGGGTGACATTACACTTGAATTTGTAAGCACAAAAGATCAACTTGCCGATATTTTTACAAAACCTCTAAGTGAAGAACAATTTTCCGATATTAGAAGACAACTAGGGTTATTTCTCTTTGATCTGATGTTTGTATAATGAATTCTTGTTGGACATGCATTATGATTGCATAAATTTCATCTCATACGCATCATATAGCAATCCCTTAGAACATAGGTCAATTTTTGACCAAAAATACAAATTCCCGTGGCATTGGACATCAAAAACTGGGGATTTCAACTGAAAAGGCAGGGGAGGATCACGAGATAAGAAGATGCAAGAAAAATTGGAAAATGTGAACGTTGACCGTTGACCAAACGGTCGACCGGTGGGGAACCGGTCGACCGGTTCGTCGGGGCTGGGAATTTAAAAGGCCCCCGCGCGTCAGTTTTTTCACTGTTCTCTGGAATTCCTTGAAGCCTCTTCATCTTCCCGCCTTCAGAGACCTGTTTGGACTATTTCTTGGACCGATTTCAGGGCTTGGAGTGATTTTTGACGAGATTTTGAGGCTAGGGTTTCATCTCTGACGGCTTTGGACTTCGGATCTGGATGGGTTCCTCTCTGTTTGCGCGCCATCTTCTGGTTTTGCTCCTTTCCCACGTGCCTAGGGGTTATTCAGGTTGGGCTTTTCTCTTGATCGCTTCATCTCTCCGTGATTATCTCCATTTTTGGTTTCGGATGGCTCCTCGAAAGGAGACGGGGACTTCCAGAGCTCAAGGCAAGCGCCCTGCTGAGCCCTCTCAGCAGCCTGAGAAGACCGAGGCTCGCCGAAAGGCGAGATATGACACCGCCCTCTTCGGCTCAGTTGAGGATTATCAAAGGTACAAGGCGCATTTCGCCAAAAGAAATGTGGTTCCAGGGAGAAACATCAATTTCTCCCAACTTCAGAGCCTCGGGTTTGAGGGACTTTTCGTCAGGATGGGATGGCTGCCAGTTGTGATGATTTCCGAGCCTATTTATCCGACCTTAGTGCGTGCATTCTACTCCAGGATGACCTATGGTCTCGGAGGACCGATTAGGACCATTGTCCGAGGAGTTGAGATTGAGCTGAGCCCGGATAGCATCTGCCGCATCCTTGACATTCCTCCTGTTGGTCTCCCAGTATATGAGGCCAAGACATGGCCTACTATCCCAGGGTTCGAGCCTAGCGAGGCCATTCAGAGACTGTGCGGACTTGCAGTTGCCCATGGGACGGGCAAACCTTCAGCACACAGTCTGACCGTGCCTAGCCAAGTCCTTCACCATATGATATGCTCCATCTTATTGCCACGTGGAGGACATCGGGATGAGGTATCCTACTATGAGGTCTTTCTTGTTGACTCACTTCTTACCGGGAGGCGGATACACGTAGGATATGTGATGATGAGGCATATGATGGCCTGCTGTGAGAGTACCACACGTGTGCTTCCTTACGGCCGGTTCCTCACTCGTGTCTTCAAGGATGCTGGGGTAGACTTGAGTAGAGAGACAGAGTTTGAGGTACCCAGCATATATGACACTTATGACGAGCATTCCTTGGGACGCATGAAGCTTGAGAAGGCCCCCGATGGGTCATGGGTTAGGAAAGCCGAGCGACAGGCCCGAGAACATCCCGGAGTAGAGGAGGAGGATGAGATCAGAGAGATGGATGATGGGTTGGACCCTCAGAGGGGCTTTGAGCAGACAGGACCCGAGCTTGACATTCCGCCTCCACATCAGTCAGAGGGCATTCATGTTGAGGCTATCTTCTCCGAGCCTATGATGACTGAGCCATCCTTCGCCGCAGGCCACTCATCTCAGCCATCATTTACCGAGCTACCATCTCAGGCTCCTCCGACTCCTGATCATCCACCTTGGATGGATTTGTCGGCACAGATCAGCTCTCTCGGGTCTCGTATGGAGGAGTTAGCAGTGGTTCATGATACTCGCTTTTATTCCATGGAGGATCGCATCGATCAGTATCAGGCCGGCTTTACTTCTCAGTTTGAGCATCTTGTACAGAGGATTGAGCGTCTTGAGAGCCGCCAGGAGAGTCAGCACGAGGAGATGATGGCTTACCTCCGCTCTGTGTTTCCTCCACCACCTCCTCAGCCTTGATTCTGTTTGGGATCCCCCTTCGTTTCTTTTTTATGTTGCCAAAGGGGAGATATGTTAGGATAGGGACATTAGGAGACTTTTTCATTTCCATGCATATCATACTGTTTTCATGTACTCTTGCTTTTGCTTATATATGATATGACACTCTTATTGATTCACATTGTCTTCTCGCTTTAAATTTCCTAAATTTTGTGTTGATTATTCCATGATTGGTTTGAGGGGGAGATTTCTTTGTCTCCTAGATAACCAAGGTTTGTCATCATCAAAAAGGGGGAGATTGTTAGCCCAAGGGTTCTCCTAATCAGGTTTTGATGATAACAAACCATGGTTAAGTGACTAATTGTTTTAAACTGTTAAGAATCTCAGGCTTAATCTCAAAAATTCATCAAGGACCAAACGAATACGGGATCGAGATCATTTGGAAGACTTGTAATCATAGGAAATGAATGTAAGATGATAGCATGAGTGCACTTAGGATGTTCATACCTTTTCATGCATCTTAGGAAACTCGGTTTATTCTCTAAAACTTGTTTTTCTTTAAAACCCGAGTTTTATTAAATATACCTTAGGCAAACTGATTCAAAATTGGCATATTAACTCACCTAAAGACCTTGCCTAAGTATTGGAAAAGAAAGAAATAAAAAAGGATAGGTTTTCGGGGCCAAAAGGCTCAACCGGTCGAGGCTATGGCCAACCGGCTCAACCGGTTAGGGAACCGGTCGACCGGTTACCCTTGTCCGGTCGAGGTCCGGTCGAGGGAGCAGAAAAATTTTCTCTCTCTCCCAGTAGCTTGTTCTTCCCGGTCGAGCCTCACCCTCGTCCGGTCGAGGTCCGGTCGAGGTCCGGTCGATGTCCGGTCGAGGCAACGGTAACCTGCCATGCATTAATTGCACCAACGGCTAGTGATCCGGTCGACCCTTTGCTCGTCCGGTCGAGGCTACTTTTCTGCTGTTTTTGTCTCCCGAGCTTAGAAACCTATAAATTGAGAGCTCCTCTTCATTTATGACTAAGAGAACTATTGCATTCAAAGCCTACCTACCTGTTCTTGATCAAAAAGCTCTCCATTTCTTTCTAAGTGCATCAAACCATCAATTGCATATTCTTAGTGCACTCTTACAATTCATCCTAGCTTTCTCTTGTAACTTGAGCCATCCTTAAGCTAGGTTGAGAGTTTCATCCTTGTATAAACTAAGTGTGAAAGCCTTCAAGTGGTTCAAATCTTGAAGTGATTGTGTAAGAGCCCATTGGAGCCGGAATCCAAGTGTAAGACGATTAAAAGCTTGATTGAAGCATCAAGTTAGTGGAACCCTCACTCGGTTAGGAGGTTGAGGAGAGTGGACGTAGGCAAGGAAGGGCCGAACCACTATAAACCCGAGTTTGAATTCTCTAACCTTATCTCTTTCCTTTATTTGTTTTGTGCATATATTATTGTGTGGAAAAAGATTTTGAAAAACCCAATTCACCCCCCCTTTTGGGTATTTTCCTTAATTAATTCATAGCCTTTGTTTTATCACATCGCATATATATCTAGACAAGTGGAAGCATCTCCGCGTGTACCAGTAGAAGTGTCACATAATGTTAGACAACATATGTATGATACTTCAAAAGAAAAAGCATAGTTAAAGAAAAAAAATGAATGACTTTTGAGTTCCTTAAATAAAGAAAATCTCTATGAAATTGATGAGAGTGATTCTAATGATGAAATTAAGGAAGTTGCTTTGGCTGATTTTGAAAGAAGACAAATGAAACAAGCAATGAAAGAAAGTCATCGAATTTTTGAAGATGATATACAAGAGCTGCACATGAGTTCTGCCTATCATCCCCAAACCGACGGTCAATTTGAGGTAGTTAATAGGTGCGTCGAGCAATATCTTCATTGTTTTGTTTCTCAACAACCTCGAAAATGGAGTTCTTTTCTTCCATGGGCTGAATTTTGGTACAACACTACATACCACTCCTCTATTGGTGTGACCCATTTTCAAGCTCTCTATGGGAAACCACCACCAAGTATTCCGAACTATCAAGTTGGAGCATCTTCTGTGAATGAGGTGGACCAGACATTGGTATCTTGAAATGCCATTTTACAGCAGCTCAAGATCGATTTACATGCAGCATTTAATCGAATGAAACAAGTGGCAGATTAAAAAAAAAAGGACATGGAATTCCAAGTGGGGGATTTGGTCTTCCTTAAACTCCATCCTTATTGCCAGCAAACTGTCTATAGGAGGGCATACCAAAAGTTGGCTAGTCGCTTTTATGGTCCATACCAAATTGAAGAAAAGGTTGAAAAGGTAGCTTACAAACTCAAGTTGCCTGAAGGTTCCCAAATTCACCCTGTTTTTCATGTTTCACTGCTTAAAAGGCAGGTAGGGGAGACTAAGGCCACAAGCACTGAGTTGCCGCCCCTAACTGATGATGGTGAGATTATTATGGAACCTGAAGCTATTTTAGATACTAGGTGGGTTAAGAAAGGGTCAAGTTTTATTGAAGAAAGCCTTATCTAGTGGAAAAAGCTTCCAAAAGAAGATGCTACGTGGGAAAATACCTGGGAGCTGTGCAACAAGTATATTAACTTGAACCTTAAGGACAAGGTTTGACTGAAAGAAGGGGGCAATGATAAGTTAAGAAGATCAACTCGAGTGCCTATCAAGAATCCAAGGTACAGGGTTGAGCATGGGACCATGGGCTGGCAGATTATGATGTTATTTTGTTTGCAACATATGGTCAATAAGTTGTTATTATGTTATTTTGTTTTCATAGGAATCGATCAATAAGTGGAAAGAATAATTCCACCATTGTTGGCTATTTTATTGTCCACTAGCCGTTGACTCCTTTTGTTTAGTGGAGTAGTTGAGTCCTTTATGTATTTAATCAATTTAGCCATGGAGGACAAGGGGAGGGCAGATAATAAAATCACAAGGTTCATTCTCACCTCAAGCAAAATATTATTTTAAAGATCTTTTTCTTTATAACTTTGACCGGGACCTCCTATCAATAACTGTTATAAAGAACGGGTCCTATCCATTTAGTCAAAAGAGAATCTCACATGTGCTAGGTTTTCTTTTATCTCCAAGCTTGGTTGTTCTTCTTTAACTCTCTAAAAAGCTTGGCATTTTGTGTGTGTTTTTTTTTTATTTATTTATTAAATTACGTCAATGAATTGGTTATATAATGTGTGCTTTATATATACCCATAGGAATCCTAATTAAACCTAGACTTTGTTTCTATAGTATACCTGTGGACCCCGCATTTCGTGCTCATGCGTTTCCCACTCGATGGCGAGCTCGATTTTCATTTGAAAAATTGATTTTTGTTTATTGTTTGAAAAATGACTTGGAGTCGCCACTTATTTTTGTTTTATTTTTAAAGGGTAAACAAAATAAGAAAGAAAAACCCTAAGTGTGACTCCTTATTTTGGGAAAAGGCGGTCTGTGAAAAACCAGATCGGGTTCGGGGGTCAGGTTACTTATCGGGAAGGTACGGTAAAGACCGTAGCACCCCTCTAAGTCCCTAAAGTCGGGTCTCTACTAATGAGATAAAGCAAACATGGTATCTAATAAGGAAATCAATGAATACCCGAATTGATCATGCACATATGGGAATCAGTACATGTATATAGAGTGACCAGAGTGAGAATAGGTGCGTACCTGACCAACGAGCCACCATGCACTAACCTCCTCTCTTGATAGCGCATGGTGGCTCGTTGGTCAGGTACGCACCTATTCTCACTCTGGTCACTCTATATACATGTACTGATTCCCATATGTGCATGATCAATTCGGGTATTCATTGATTTCCTTATTAGATACCATGTTTGCTTTATCTCATTAGTAGAGACCCGACTTTAGGGACTTAGAGGGGTGCTACGGTCTTTACCGTACCTTCCCGATAAGTAACCTGACCCCCGAACCCGATCTGGTTTTTCACAGACCGCCTTTTCCCAAAATAAGGAGTCACACTTAGGGTTTTTCTTTCTTATTTTGTTTACCCTTTAAAAATAAAACAAAAATAAGTGGCGACTCCAAGTCATTTTTCAAACAATAAACAAAAATCAATTTTTTAAATGAAAATCGAGCTCGCCATCGAGTGGGAAATGCATGAGCACGAAATGTGGGGTCCACAAAATGGAGACTCCGCTGGGGACTTTTAGAGGGTCAAGCTTGAACTTAAGGTGAAGCAAACGTGGCGTTTGATGAGTCGATCAATGGGTACTCATCTCTTGATTGCACATTGGGAGTTCTCGAGTTTTCACTTGGGACATTGACGTGTTGATCATATTGGTTGATTATTTTGGTTGGGGATTATGATATAGCCAGTTTCTTCATGCTTCATTGATATATTTGTATGAGATATTTGACATGTTGATTATGAGATTGATTATCTTGATTGAGGATTTTGATTTTTCTGTGCTTCATTGTCATGTTTGTTGAGTACATTGACATGCTGATTATATTGATTGATCATCTTGCCTTGCTTAGCATAGTCATTCTGATTTTTTCATGATTGTTCTGTTCACCTCACATGCATGGATTCACTGGTGTATATCATTTGACTTGATGTGTTGATTTTCTGGCTTATATATTGCCTTGATTGTCTTTTGAGCGTGATGTCTGCATCACTATTTGCCTTGATCGTCATAGTTTGTGTGGACTTGAGTGATATACCTGTACTCTGCTTGACTGTATGGTGCATGACTACCCTTCCTTTGTGTGATTGCGTGTTGCTTGTCCGTGTGGGTAGCACATCTATCCCCTTATCTCCGACCCTCTAGTTTCGGTCATTTCCTTCATTTCGGTTCTCACTTTTGCAAGTGTGAGGCCTTGTGTGTGCTTGTACTCTGACCGAGCTAGTGACCAGGAGTAGGGTCTAGCGACGGGCTATACCGATGTTTGGGAGCGTTCTGGAGGAGACCGACATATCGATGCTGATTGGAGTCCGATCATTGAAGACTTGTATAGCCCCGAGCTAGGTTTCATGGATAGTGGTGCGACCAGTGTGTTTTCTCTCTTGTTTTAGCTTCTTAGGGTTTTCTGATGCACCCACACCATTCACTGTGCACTTTAGTCGACCGTTAAGTGTTGAGAGTTTGAGAGGTTTCACCATAGGAACCCCTTGGGACGCGAGGTAGTGCATGTGTGGAGGTGATGACCACCTTGCATGGAAGCGCCCCGTCTCTTCAGAGGCGTGCAGAGGGTTGCGTACCGCTGGAGGGTATGATCGCTTCTGCTAGGGATTTTTAAAGTCCACCCATATCCATGTAGAGCCACCTTGACCTGGTAGGATGAGCTTAGATCCTTTATTAGGATTCCTTCCCTACACGTGGGTGCATTTGAGGGCCTTCAAAGCCTCTGTAGTCATAGTTCGGATTCAACACTCCCTCTTTTTAGTCTCCAGTTGAGTGCTCGGAGATCGGTTTAAGTTTGAGTATCGGTTGGATCACCCTTATCATGTCACCTTGGACTGTGTTTTTTTACTCGATGAGTTTGTCATGCTTTCTCCCTAGAGCTTTTGTATTTCTTTCCTGGTTCGGTACATCCATTCACTTTGTTGACGCTCACTCGATGCTTTGAGATATGTTTATTGATCACCTTTTTGCACTATACACCTATCACAAGCCCGATACCTCATTCTTTGTTTGATCCTTGATTCAATTTTCGACTCGATGCTCATATTTTCATTACGGAAAGGTGAAAGGCACATTTTCACATCCACACTTTTTCGAGAGATTCGCCTTGATCACCTTATCTTTTTTTCTCTTATGGAGCTCGAGTTGAAGGATGATTCAAGGATATGTGGTTATAGATGGAGTATCGATCTCGTGATAGCGTGTTTTTCACACCTCTTTTATCTCGGATTATTGATGGAGATTCTCTGGTCACATTTGTAGCCATCTCGCAGTGGACACCTTTGTGACTCTAGAATTCTCGTCATACATCTAGATTTCGGATTGCCATCTCAGGACCATGTGTTTGCATGTTGTATCGTCGTCTTTTAGAGTTTTTCTCGTGTCCTTCATCCGTTTTGTTTGCATTGTAGGGAGTCAATTTAAGAGTCGATTGAGTCTGGAGTCACATTCTTGGAGGAGAGTAGGAGGTCGATTGATCAGAGCAGATTCATATCCGAGTTCAGACAGTTTAGTAGAGATGTCGGACGAGCTAGCTTCCACACTTGCTTCCATCCAGGAGTTCATGGCCGGAGTCGGTAGACGCTTGGATCAGTTAGAGAGTTCTCGCCAGGATCCTCAGCCGGCTGGCATGGTCACTGACGAGACGATTCCTCATGCATCTCAGACAGCACAGACTCGTCTACCTGGGGTTTCACTTAGTACTCCATTCCATCTGGCAGATCATTGTGAGACTATTCTGCCACCTACTGTCATAGTGTCGCCTCCCATGGTTCCTACTATTGAGGATACTCGATTAGCCGAGCAGGAGGCCAGGGTTGACAGGCTTGAGTCCAAGATGAGACAGATCAGATTGCAGGACGGGGGTTTGACTTGGGATGATAGAGATGGCATACCGGCGGCTAGCTTGCCCGCCAAGTTTCGCATGCCAGACATTGAGCGCTATAGTGGGATTGGTTGTCCCAAGATCCACTTGAGGCTATACAACACGGTCATGAGAGCACATGGGATAGATGATGCACAGTTGGTGGCCCTCTTCCCTATGTCACTTAGTGGGGCAGCTCAGAGGTGGTTTGCTTCAGTTGAGCCTTCGAGACTTCACACCTGGGAGGACGTGGCTCATGAGTTCCTGACTCAGTTCGCTTTCAGTGCCGATATTGATGTATCCAGACGAGAGTTGGAGGCCACTAGACAGAGGCCAGAGGAGTCTATTTCTTCCTTTGTCACTCGTTGGAGGGCAAAGGTGGCTGGTATGGTAGATCGGCCTAAGGAGCAGGATCAGATTGACATGGTTCTTCGGAACCTACAGCCGAGATTCGCGAGACGTCTTGTGGGCATCCCGTTTCAGGATCTCAGGAGTTTGGTTCAGGCAGCTTTCAGTGTTGAGGAGGCCATTGCTCGAGGATTATGGACAGATACTACTCCTTCCCCTGACAGTAAAGGGAAGAAGCTGATTGGGTCATTTAGTAGATCTGGAGAGGTTGGCGCTATTAGTTATCAGCATCGGAGGCCTACGCATCACTCACTTTATAGGCCTCCTACAGTCAGAGCTCCTTTCTCTCTTCCACAGTATCAGTATCAGCTGGATTATGCTCAGGAGCCTTACATTGCTCAGACTAGCATGCAGCTGCGACCACCACATCCGAGAGCCGCTACTCACCCGCCACCTAGACCATATGCACAGAGGGCTACGAGACAGTTCACTCCTTTGGGCATGACTTTGACTAGAGCTTTTGAGAAGCTCAGGGACGCTGGAGTGATTGTTCCTTTGGCGCCGAGGCCTTTGCCCCATCGTATTCCTCCTCATTTCCGTTCACATGAGCACTGCTTGTATCATCAGATTCCGGGGCACGATACTGAGCGTTGTTCAGCACTCCATCATGCGATACAGGATTTGATCGATTCAGGGGTGGTTGACTTGGCTAGGCCAAGTGTGACCACCAATCCTCTGCCTACGCATACTACACATGCAGTCCCTCTTCCTCCTAGTCTTCAGTAGATTGATGTGGATGTTGATGGTACTATTTGGCATATGGTATTTCGGGATCTTCCAGGTTGAGGACTTGATTTAGTCGACATGGATACATCACTTTGCAGCAGTTCACTCCAGAGCACCTTTTCATCCTGATTATGGTCGTCATCAGAGTTGTTTCCGTTTTGCTGAGTCCAGTTTTCAGTTCGTTAGAGTTGTTTTTGTTTTGTTAAGTCTTGTTTTCGGTTTAGGATCATTTGTTTTTAGTTTCATGTTGAGAGTCCAGTTGTTTGTAGTCCTTTATCATTTCACACATGATGCACTCGTTGGTTCATTTAGTGATATGATATTTTATCTGAGTTTTGTGGCATTTTTCTCGTGAGTGTGTTTTACATATCTTGCGTTGATGCGTGTTATGCTTTCGATATGATACATCTTTCACTTACATCACGATCACTTTGGCCTGACCTATCATGGAGGATATTGAGCCTATTTGACTTAGGATCAGGAGATCGACCTAGGGAGTTTGAGACTGTGACCCATTTCACCTTCTGATTAGAGCGGTTCCATACCCATATCCACACCTTGACTCTATGGACTTGATGACTTACCCATTTTGAGCTTGACATGACACCACCCTTTGGTACTGCTGTACGCCTTTACCATTCTTATTCGCCTTAGTACATTACAGTACCATTGCCTTTCCTTTCCATCATTTCCTTTATCTGACTAGGTAGAGTACGAGACGGTTAGACCCGAAGTGAGCTTCACACGATGATAGGTGGATCATGATGAGAGAGTGGCTTGATTGTTTGACGATATTGTTGAGATAGAGGGGTTATCATGGAGCATCCAGATTTGAGCCATCGCACATGACTTCAGAGAGTCGGGATGATTAGAGATGGTGATTTTATGAGACGATGATGAGTGACTTATGATGATGGAGTGAGTTGATTTTCAGAGGACATTGATGGTTATCATAGAGCATCAGTGGGAGCTTTCGCGCAATTTCAGATGAGTCGCCATGACTTTGTTGGATGGATGTCAGTCTTCAGTTTTGACCATGTGAGATCTTGAAAGCACAATGTTTGAGGTTATGGTCAAAGGATGGGTGGCCATCATTTCATGAGCCGATTTACTTGATCACCTTCGCATATAGAGTTACCCGTTGCTAGCCCTTTGAGCCTCGCACGAGCATCATAGCCTTTTCTTTCATCACCTCATTTACCTAGTACACCGGGTTGGGGACCCTGTAGTGCTTGCATGCTATGTTTAGATACGTCATGAGTTCCAGACCTCACATACACATTCGAGCCTCATTCTTCACTCTTCATTGTGATATTCTCTACTTGGACATCATTTCATCACTATTTTCCGATATCACATATCACCTCTTGTGATATTCGTTCTCTGTCTTTTCTTTCATCATTGTTTACTCGACATCATCCGTATTTCACCTTGAGTGGTGGTTTCTCACACGTCATTGCATGGAGGATTGTCACGTTCTTTCCCCCATTCACCTTATGGGTAGTGGTCCAGAGATCTTATTTTTGAGAGGTTGTCTTGTTAGTGAGGATTCATGTTACATCAGTATATGTGGAGAGGGTTTGACCATTTGGGCATGTATTTTCATGGGATATCATTCACTATTGATCAGGGTATGCGCGAAAAAAAAAAAAAAAAAAAAAGATAGCGCATTGCTCATTTTATCATTCTTCATTGGGCATGTGTATGGACGTGCCAGGTTGCTTCATTGGGTTTATGTGTTAGAGAGAGTTTGTATGAGAGCTCCTTTCTGGGATTCATCTTGATGTATATTTTTGGTGAGAGTATGAGTCATCCGTTCGATTTTTGTGAGAGAGACGAGCGACCTTTTCTTTAGTATCTCTGGATCCTTGCTCTATCCATCATTCCATCTATTTCAGATGTGACTATTCTCCATGCTTTGATGCGAGTTGACCATCACTCACTTTTCTATCTTTTCGTCTTCTTCTATCTTTATTTTATTCCTCCATTCCACTCTACCTCATCTGATTTCTTTCTTTTCTCATCCTGCTTGATGTTTGACTTGGGTTCAGCATCCACACATCATACTTGTTCATTCGATGTGACCATTCATTTATCATCACTTTTCGTGTGGAAACCCCTAGGTCCGGGACTCATGACGTTTTCTACGCATTGCATGTCATGCATGAGGGGTATGGGGATTATATCATTGGGATCTTTGAGCCTAGTTTCCTTTCATTTATTTCACCCTATTACCTTGGCCTACGTTACGTCCCGTGTCTGAAGACCACCCTGAGGCCATTACTTCACATTGTGTTTGACAGCTCACATATGGGCAATTCTCGACATTGGTCGGAGATTATTTCTTGGAGCATGATGGATGAGGAGTTGAGATGATGATTTACACTGGTGTATACCCCTCTTATCAGTGATGGATTTTCAGAGGTGCCGTTATCTACACTGGGGCATATCCCGCTCATCGATGACGTTTTCTTTCGGGATGATGCCTTGCATTAAGGCACAGTCAGTTCACTTCTTCACCTAGATTATGATGGATCAGGAGTTGTGGGATGACCCTACACTAGGGCATGGCCATTTCAGAGAGCGCTTTTATTGGAGATACAATCACTCTACTCATTGATGGTTGATTTTTGAGATCACGATTTATTTTGAGGCATAGCCCTCTCATTGGTGATGGACTTTGATTGTTCATTGGAGCATAGTCACTTCAGTTAGTTTATACTGGGGCATAGCCACCACATTCACATTCATGGAGCCCGGGGATTCTGATTCGTATAGATTACGTTGAGATGTTTCCGTGTTGGCACCAGGAGTAGAGGTTGATTGATTTGTTGACTCGGATACACTACTTTACACTGGGGCATAGCCGGGATGGAGAGCATTTTTTCCATTGGAGCATAGTCACCCTATCGGATCCTTTACACTGGGGCATGTCCATCTTTTGGAGGGAGATCAGATTGATTCTTGACGTTGGAGCATCCGACGGGTGATATAGAGATCATCGGATTATTTCATGTTGTCCTCATTTCATACTGGGGCATAGCCACCTTGTTAGAGGTTTTGACATCGAGATTTGACTTTCCGTTTGTGATTATTGCTTTTGATGGATTATGGAGCTATTGATACCTCGGGTTTAGTCTTCTCGGCATACTTGGACGATCTCGGATTTATACCTTTCATTTCGCATTCAGACATTTCACCCTTGATACTTTCACGCCTTCTATCATACCAGAGCCTGATCATCACCTTTTTTTATCCTACGCATCCCACCGTGACACATGACCTCACCCCTTTCTTGATTAGGAGGAGATGCAGATTAGTCCTCGATCACCTTGGTTGTGCTTTCATATATCTTTTGGACTTTAGGTTCAACATCTTCCATGATGGCAGGGCTTGACAGATTGCCGATTTATTAGTGATGATGCTTTCATTTTGACAGTTGGCATATTGAGTGTTGATCTGCTTGTTTTTCACATTTTGAGCACTAGTCATCATTGTTTTTATTCGTCAGTCATTCCTATTTAGTCAGCATGGCATCACGATACATGGTCCTGTTTGGCATTACCTATTTGAGGTTGGGCGTTTTCATTACCTGATGGATGAGCATATTTTAGAGTACAGTTAGTTTTGAGGTACTTTGCACCTCTGTCTGTTCATCATTGCATACTGGGGCATACCCCCTTCTCCGTGAGCATTGGACCTTCCACAGGTTTCATTCACTTTTGATTTAGTTGTCGACCCTAGGAGTTGCATACTGGGGCATACCCTCCTTCCCTAGGATCATCGGACCTTTCACAGGCTTCATTATCTTTCGACCTAGTTGTCGATCCTCATGAGTTGTCATACTGGGGCATATCCCATCCGGCCGAGTTTGCTTGCATCATTATCTGAGTTATCCTCTGGCTTTGAGCCACTTGATCAGATCCTTGCCTTGTTAGTTTTGAGTTCGAGTCGGGACCGCACCTATATCAATCGGTCATCATTTTGTCAGTTTGAGTCGGGGTTGTACCTATATCGATCGGCCATCTCCCTGTCATGTCAGTTTTCGAGTCGGGACCGCACCTATATCGATCGGTCATCATCCTATCAGTTTGAGTTTGAGTCGGGGTCGCACCTATATCGATCGGCCATCTCCCAGTCATGTTAGTTTTCGAGTCGGGACCGCACCTATATCAATCGGTCATCATCTTATCAGTTCAGAGTCGGGGTCGCACCTATATCGATCGGCCATCTCCTTGTCATGACAGTTTGTGTTTCTAGACCGCACCTATATCGATCGGTCATCATCTTGTCAGTTTGAGTCGGGGCCGCACCTATATCGATCGGCCATCTTCCTATCAGTTCAGTTTCTGGGACCGCACCTATATCGATCGGCCATCTCCCTGTCATGTCAGTTTTCGAGTCGGGACCGCACCTATATTGATCGGTCATCATCCTATCAGTTTGAGTTTGAGTCGGGGCCGCACCTATATCGATCGGCCATCTCTCCGTCATGTCAGTTTTCGAGTCGGGACCGCACCTATATCGATCGGTCATCATCCTATCAGTTTGAGTTTGAGTCGGGGCCGCACCTATATCGATCGGCCATTTCCCAGTCATGTCAGTTTTCAAGTCGGGACCGCACCTATATCAATCGGTCATCATCTTATCAGTTCAGAGTCGGGGCCGCACCTATATCGATCGGCCATCTCCTTGTCATGACAGTTTGTGTTTCTGGACCGCACCTATATCGATCGGTCATCATCTTGTCAGTTTGAGTCGGGGCCGCACCTATATCGATCGGCCATCTCCTTGTCATGACAGTTCAGTTTCTGGGACCGCACCTATATCGATCGGTCATCATCGTGTCAGTTTGAGTCGGGGCCGCACCTATATCGATCGGCCATCTCCTTATCATGACAGTTCAGTTTCTGGGACCGCACCTATATCGATCGGTCATCATCGTGTCAGTTTGAGTCGGGGCCGCACCTATATCGATCGGCCATCTCCTTGTCATGACAGTTCAGTTTTTGGGACCGCACCTATATCAATCGGTCATTATCGTGTCAGTTTGAGTCGGGACCGCACCTATATCAATCGGTCATCTTCCTATCAGTTCAGTTTCTAGGACCGCACCTATATCGATCGGTCATCATCTTATCATTTTGAGTTTGAGTCGGGGCCGCACCTATATCGATCGGTCATTTTCTATGTTAGTTTGAGTTTTTTTCGGGACCACACCTATATCGATCGGTCATTGTTTTTGTCAGATTGAGTTGAGTCTTGTTCACCTCCGAGTCACGCCTACATAGTTGAGTCTTCTTTGCATTCAGAGTCACCATTATTCCTCCATTTTGGTTGTTCAGAGTTATTCTCCTCACTCAGTTACCTGGAGCTTATTGCTTGATTGTCATTGCTCTTTTAGGATTCCCCTTCCACTAGACATGACACAGTCTTTTGAGATCACGACACGTATTTTAGTCATGTTGTTAGGCATCCTACGCTTGGCATTCTCATGTAGTTCACATAGGGTAGTTTCCTTTGGGCACATTCTTTCTTGTACTCTAGGGTGGTTCGACCGTTACTCATCTTTGACATCGATTTTTGAGTCACTTCTGGAGACGTCTTAGGGGGAGCCTGGTTCCTTGGATGTGGCTTCAGAGGCATTTTAGGACATCCTTTCCTTTTAGGATTAGAGCCTTTGTGTTCCCCTCTTAGCCTGAATGAGTTTGTATTTTACTAGTGTCCCTATGGGGGTCTCTTTGGTTCTTCGGTAGAGTTCACTTCACTCCACTCACTATTCACACTTACTATTCACTTCAGTGTTCATATTCCTTACACTCGTGAACTCTACCGAAGGGGGGCATATTTGTAGACCCCCATGTTGGGGTGCATTTCATACAACCTGTTTTGCCAAATGTCCAGATTTCAGGGAGCCACGTGGAGCTTGAAGACTGGTCACCAGGTAACCCACCTTGCCATTGAGAGGGAGCTGGTAGAAGCAATGAAAAGAGGACACCTGTCAAGAGGATATTCGAAAATCCTCATGCCGTTATGGAGGAGCGTCTGGCAGCTGCAGGGGTAGAGGTGCTTTTCTGGACATGTTGGTTGGGATGGCAAATGGGGGGTAGAGGTGCAGAGATCGTTTGAGAGGATTGGGTGAGCTAGGGAGCTAGGGCTTAGGCGGCCGGGGAGGTGCGAGTGCTTTTGAGGGGGCTGCCGTTGGAAGAGGTGAGGGGTTTTTGAGAGAGAGATTCTATTAGCGGCAGAAAAGGGATGAAACAGAGGAGAGTATGGCTGGAGATATTTTCTAGGCAGAGAGACGTTTGAGGTGAGATTTTTCTAGAGAGGTAGTAAGGTTCTAGCAGGGAGCTTTTCAGGTTCGAACCCTTTTCATACTCTTCTCCACCTTGTTTCTGGATGATTGTTTGTCTTGGGTATGAGCATCAGATTGAATGTTTAGTTTTCACTAATCTCTGGTATGATTGTGAGTGTGTTGCCATTGTTTTATTTTTCTCTTCTTCTTAGCTTTGCTGAAGAGTAAATTGAATTTGTTTTTAGCTTCATTGTGAGATATCTCAGAATTTAATCCCCCTGTTTTTATATGAACCCGTAGTCTCTCAACAGTCAACCCTCTTGCAAGCCCATGGATAGAAAAATGAAATAGGGCTTCACTCATTGATTTTCTGTCTTTATACTCTGTTTTTGTAAATGCTCCTTTCACGTTTTCCTCTGTTCTTAATTGAATGTGTCATGAGAGTGGATCCAAACCCAGCTGTGAAGTCCTACAAAGATGCGCGCTCCCAAAGTCAAGATGATACTGAATAAATGAATGGTCAGTAGCTCTGGTAAGAAGGTCAGAAATCTCGCTCAATGTAGGAGGTTGGTGCTTTCATTTCTTCAAATTAGAAATTCATTCCTTCAAGGATTGGTGACTCTGATGTTCGGATGGGAAGTTTTCTATGTATATCTGGTGGAAAAGTCATTCTTCTGGGTGGAATGAGAGGGTAAATGCTCACCTTCTGTCACTAGGAGAAACAGAGTCTAAGCTGAACTTGACAGACTATGGTAAGAGGATTGATGGGCCTAAGTTCCCGCACTCTCACTGATTCATCCTGGAGGTATGGCATTTTTGTAAGAGATGACCATTTCCTCTTCATTGTTGACCAAAGCTGAGGTTGCTTCATTACTTCACGAGATTGATTCCCCCACTGGTGATTGCGAAGCTGAATTTCCAAGGGAAAACCACTGCACGCACAGGTGTATCACTATGCTGGAGAGTCTAGCACCAAGGTCCTGCAAAGAGATAGCTCCTTCCTTGTAGCTCTTTACTGGCTACTATGTATTTGGATTCTCACCTTGTTTTGCAGTCATGACTAGCAAGAAGGCGTGGTATAGTCATGCAAATTCCCTGGGTTTGAGATTATGCTTTCTGAAAGGTGGTTGTTTAATCATGATACTGTTCCACCATGGACTCTTGGATCTGGTGCAGTGATATCTGCTACGTTTTTTGGTTGAGCTTTTAGCCCAATTATTCAAGGAGTAAGATGGGTTTGGACTTTAAATTCTGATTTGACCCTCTATCCGTCCCAATCATGCATGCATATAGGGCCATCCTCCATAATACCCTCATTCCCATTCTTCAAATATCCATTATTCCACCCTTCCCACTACCTATTCCACCCATGAAGCCCATTTCCTCCATTCATTACACCCATCTGCTACAACCCATTCCACATCCATATTTCCATTATGCCCTTACCCATGCATATACCCATTTCCATGCCCATGCATGCCACCACTTCTTTCTAAACCCATTGAACCCTTTTCCATTACCCGTTTCATGCCGACATCTTCCTCTCACTTTCATGATTCCTATCCTCATGTCCACTACCATTCCATACCCATGCATATCACCAACTCCTACATATATTTTGCCATACCTCTCATACCCGTTACATCCCTACATTCTACCACTATCCCACCTATCACCTTTACCGCCCATCATTCATCCTTTACCCTTTAGTTCCATCTCCCACGTGCTTGGCGTTCACAGTGCTTGGCCACCTTGGTGTATATGTGGTTAGTTTTGACTGGTTCCCAGCCTGGGCACCCTCCATACCTGGCAGTCTCCACTCAACTAGAAGAAAGTATCTTAGTAAGGGCGGCAGAATAATCCCGGCGCTGATAGATGGCAGCGCGCTACTGGTTTCCAACAAAGAAGCCTCCATCTAGGAACACCCAACCAATACCTCGCCCTGAGAAAACAAAGCTGCAGCCACCCTCAAGACAAAGCGTCCTATCCAGTCTGTTGATTGACGCCATGCTAGATTCAAGCGCGGTATCAACTACCAAAATATGTTGTTCCAGGATTTGTGGTGACGATGAGCTTCTATATGAAGACTTCAGTATGGCTGATGTTGACTTGAGCATAGAGAACTATGAAGAACCCTTTGGTGTATTCTAAAATCACTCAGAATAGCTCCTTGAGAATGGCGGAATTAATAGTTTGTTTGGAAGTGGGAATTTGCTTGGTATTGATGCCAGTGCACGGGGTGCATGTGTTGCTAAGAGTTGATACCTTGCAAGCTGACAGAGACAAAGAATAAAGGTAAGCATTCTGGTGGATGCAATTCAAGCTTGTGGAGGTCAGATGACAGCTGGTGGCTAGCGCTCTAGAACAAGGGTGGAGGCATACTTCCATGCTCAGTTTTTTTTTTTGGAGGGGTTCAAATAATCAAGAGAGCTTCACTTCGTTCTCAACTGTACCTATAGAACAAGTTCAGAGGGTAAGGCAGTCTAAAAGAAGTCCAGAACACGATGACACCTGTGGGGAGTTCCAGTAATTTGGTAAAATTCGATGTTAGTCCAGTAATGAAAACGGGAGATACTCTCAGGCAGAATCTCTCTGATCTTGGTTTTTCAGATGATTCTAGAGGAAAATTCTATGATCGATTTATGCAGAAAAGAAAAGCAAAACTGAGGGAAGGACGGGGTTCTAAGAGGGCAGAGAAGGAGGCCAAGATGAAAGCTATGCAGGATACCCTTGAACGCAGACCACGTTCGGAGTGCATGAATATGTTCTTAAAAAAAAAACTGCAAACCAGTGGCTGTCAAGAGATCCTTCTATCCCCACCAACAGTGCCTTGGATGCCCCGTCCGCTGAATTATGATCCGTGCTGCACTTTTCCATTTCTGGATATGCTAGTGGAATATAGGAAGTATGGTGGGATGGATTCAAACGCTACTCGGGCAGCAGAAAGGGTGAAAATAAGCAGATCCTTCAGTTGGATTTCTGGCAAATGAAAAAGAGAGTACCAAGGAAAATAACGCCTATCTCACTATCCGTGAACCCAAGCTAAAGGTGGATTTGACTGCTTATGTGGAGAAACCATGAAAGGTTGACCAAGTCAAGAGATGGCACAAATGGATTCGTTGAATGATTCCAACACCAGAAGTCCCGTTCGCTGCTGACACTCTTGCAGCCAGAATTCACTGTCTGGACTACTGCATAAAGGTGTTTCGGCACAACTTGATGAGGAGTAAGAATCAGATAATCATGAAAGTGTTTTGGACCTGTTTCTTACCGAGCACTTGGAGGTATTGACTAAGCTTGGTGATTATGGTGAGTACAGTGGCAGTGAACCTGAGGCCACATGCTCTCGCCCACTTTTTCTTCCCGTGATTTTCAATATAATCTTCCTTAATATCATTTTTATTAATAATTCCTCCAATTGATTTCTTCTTAATAATGTCAAATTTCCAAATTCTTCATCTTTGTTTTGTTTTCTTAATTGATTTCTCACATTCATGGTTCTCAAAATAACTTTTTCTTAAATTCTCATTTTCTTAAATAATTTTCCCAATTTCCAAATCCTTTAAATAATTTTAGTTTTTTTCAAATTCTCATCCTTAGGGTGTTAGGTACCAAAATCATATTTTTAATAAAATTTGGTCGCCATCTTCTTTTCGGCGAGCCACTTTCAAATTTTTCATGATTTTAAAACAAACATGAACATTAATTCCGTAATTCCGAATAATGGAATTTATGAAATTAATTCATGCAAAAATAAACGGGCTTTGGTGGGGGCCCCACATATGTGATTGATCGATTGATTGATTTGGTTATGATACATGATTGATTTTATTATGCTCTGTGACATATCTCGTGATTGTTATTATGCACTAACCTCCTCTCTTGATAGCGCATGGTGGCTCGTTGGTCAGGTACGCACCTATTCTCACTCTGGTCACTCTATATACATGTACTGATTCCCATATGTGCATGATCAATTCGGGTATTCATTGATTTCCTTATTAGATACCATGTTTGCTTTATCTCATTAGTAGAGACCCGACTTTAGGGACTTAGAGGGGTGCTACGGTCTTTACCGTACCTTCCCGATAAGTAACCTGACCCCCGAACCCGATCCGGTTTTTCACAGACCGCCTTTTCCCAAAATAAGGAGTCACACTTAGGGTTTTTCTTTCTTATTTTGTTTACCCTTTAAAAATAAAACAAAAATAAGTGGCGACTCCAAGTCATTTTTCAAACAATAAACAAAAATCAATTTTTCAAATGAAAATCGAGCTCGCCATCGAGTGGGAAACGCATGAGCACGAAATGCGGGGTCCACAATACCAGAATTATTAATATTTGAATTTGGTTCTTCTTATGTTGAAATCCTAATTCTATTAGGAGTTTAGTTTTAAATATATTAGGTTTTTATAATTGTTTATAAATATATTAAAAAACAATAGAAAACATGGTGTGATAATTTTTACATAATTATTTATCATCTCCTTTATTTATTTAGTTTTTTCATTCCTTTTGTGTGGAGAAATTGTTCTTGTGCTGGAAAGATTATTTTTGGTTGCTCACATTTGGTATAAGCACTTGGTGATTAAAGATGCAAGCAATTAATTATAATAATATAATCCAATTCCAGTTTCCAAATTTTGATGGAAAAAATAATTTTGAATTTGAGTATCAAGATGTTTAGGGAGTAGTAAATCAATGATTTGTTGTACCAACAAATCAAGCACAACTCACACAAGTACAAAGTACAATTTGGAAAATTCCAAAAAGAAAAATTTAAAGAATCGCGCCTTTGCATCTATTAGTCGATAGAAACAACTATTTTTAAGAAGAGTACAATTGCAATCACAGAAGAAAGGTGCATGCGACATTCTTTTGAATACCGACAAAGGGGTAGAGAAGGAGCAGAAGGCTCAATCATAGATTTTGAGAAGACAATTAAGCTTTTTTTAGATTTTGAAAACAAAAAAGAGTCATTGACTATTTTTTACAAACATTAACTCTTCTTAATCAAATGAAATCTAATGGTGAAAATGTTTCAGATCTCCAAGTTGTGGAGAAAATTCGTCAAATCTTAACCATGTAATTTGAGTACAAGGTAACAACAATTATTGAAAGATCTTTGTACTATGACGTTGGGTGAATTGATGGATTCCTTACAAGCCCATGAACAACACTTAGATGAAAGGTCTTAGATTGAGGCAAAAGAAGCAATAGAAAGCCAAGTAAGTCATAGAAGAGAAAAAATAAGTCTCCAAATAATTCTAAATCAAGTAAAAAAGGTTAAAATTTATAGAATAGAGGATAAGAAAATTCTAGCTCATGCTAAAAAGAAGGAAGAGGTAATACTTCAACTTAAAGAAATAATAAATCTCATTTTTAATATTATAATTGAAAAAAATATGGTCATTACAAGTAAGAATGTAGGGCTTGGAGATATGATGAAAGGAATTTCTAGGTTAATGCTATAGAAGATAAAAATGAAAATTTAGAGACCTTGTTATCAACTTATAGTGCTGGAAGGGATGAAAAAAAAAGTATATGGTTTTTTTATATAGGCTATAGTAATCATATGTTTGGTAGGAAAGAGATGTTTTCTAAGTTAGAGAAGACTTTTAATTTAAAGGTAAAATTTGGGAATGAATCAGTAGTACCAGTTAGGAGTAAATGTAAGATTTCCATTAAATTGAAAGATAAATCCTAAAAACTTATCTTTAATTTGTTATATGTTCCATGTCTTCATCAAAATCTATCAAGTATGGGGAAACTTTCAGAAAACAAATATGATATGCAGATCTATAAGGGTGTCTATACCATCAATGATGATAAAAAATAAAAAAAAATAAAAATAAAAAAAGGACTAGTGAAAAAGGTAAATATGACATAAAATCATTTATTTTCATTAAATATTAATTGTGGATAATTACCTTTCTTTAGCTCTATAATTGATGATAGAAATTGGTTATGACACTCACGTTTTGAACATTTAAATTTTAAAAGTCTAAAATTACTTGCTACTGAGCTATTGGCTTTGTGCCAAAAATTCAAGACTATGTGGCATTCATATTAAGAAGAAAGTGGACCTGTATGAATTTTGATTTTCTACATATGTAGTGGTAATATGACCTTACTTTGGGTATAATTATTGGTAGTAATCTAAAAACTCAAGCGGAAATGCCAAACTTTTGTTGGGTGGAGAAAAATTAGGATATATCATATATGTTGCTTTATAACTCACAAATTAATTAATTTTATTTCATATATATGAGTTCCAATCTTATGGGTGAATAATTTTGCATTCAGGTTCGTGAGCACAGACAACACATATGAGTTCTACTTTTTTTAATATATTAATAAGCTATCAAACTTTTTTATGTTTATAATTAAAAAAAGGAAAAAAAAAAAACCCTGAAGATTAGTTAAGTTAGCTTAATATAAAGATTTAGTTTATCCATAAATTATAAATTTTTAAAAAACTTCTTGTCATCTTAATAAATCAAGTGGTTTTTAATTAACAAAAAAGAAAAATAAAAAGTTGGACGAATAATTTTATTTTGGAGTGAGTAGCCCCTTTTGTTATACATCACAAAGTAGGTTTTTTTTTTCTTTTTTACTAGAACATACATAACAATAGTACTTTTTGTACCTAAACATATTCAATTTGCAATATACATATATAAACCATCATAACTTATATAGTCCAAAGTGGTTTTTATATGATTTCAATTCATAAGTAATTGATAATTTATATATGTCATCAAATAAGATGAATTTACAAGACTCAACTTTTGAAAAAATATCATCTAAAATACACTCAAAGAATATTTTGTGGTCATTTAAATGATGTAATAGATCATATGATAAATTTCTCAAATAATGATAATAATTTAACCTTTTCTTTTTCAAATGTTAATTTCCATTCTTGAATTTTTTTTTTTTTTTTCTCTTTCTCTAGTATATTAAAAAAATAATATTCATATAAAAAGTGCTACCTTTAGGGCTAAATATCAAAATTTTAGTGGGACCCAAATCATATCAAGATACATTCTTTACGACATATTTGCCAACATTATATATCCAAAGTGGTTTTTATATGATTTCAATTCATAAGTAATTGATAATTTATATGTTATCAAATAAGATGAATTTACAAGACTCAACTTTTGAAAAAATATCATCTAAAATACACTCCAAGAATATTTTGTGTTACATTCCATAGGGAATAAATTATTAGAATCACATATTCGCAAGAAAGAGATAATAGAAATATATAGTTAATTGGAATAAATTCTAACAAATGTCTTTGGATAGATAACATTTGTTTAGGTAAAACACATTCCTTATGACATTGATTTAACTAGCTAGTTAGGATTATATTATCAAATTTTGATGAATCGTAATTGTTACTCACACTTGTCAAGGGGATTAATATAAAGGAGGCAACACTATATATTTCAGCAAGTAGTAGTAACAATTGCTATTACATTCACAGTCATCGACATCAAAACATTTACACTGAATAGAAATGTATAGAAAACTTTACATCTGAAATACAACCTCTATGCCTAGACCACCACCACATGCGAGTACAAATTGGCCTTCACGGATTACAGGGTGGTAAGCATGCAGCCGAATCTGTAACATATGTGCCATGATTATCAATCTTAATATCAAATAAATCAAGGAGAAAATTAATTAATTTGTTAAATATATAAATCCTTACTATTCTCCACCCAAGCCATTTTCCACATGAAATACAGTAGATGGCAACCTCATCCACATGACTCCCTGCAGGAGCTTCACCTACATATGCATCAAGAGTTGGATAGTCTCGTTCCCTAAGATTCACACCAGTACTGCACACTTGGAACATCAGAATAGATCAAAAATCAAGAACAGTTAAAAAGACTATCAAAACGCGTTCTGATAGCATTGGAACCTTACACGTTATCAAAGAGGAGCTGAGCCGTGGAAAATGGATAAAGATCCTACAAGAATAGCAAAGAAATTAATTAAGCATGAAATCTTGCAAGTGAATCTTAATTAATAGAAAAGAAAAAGTACCTGAATATAGTTATGGCCCTGAGCAATGAAATTATGGCAAAAGATACAGCGGAACACACAAGGAAGTGGTGGGGTATCCAGAAAGGCTTCAAGAGCCTGAAGCGTATGTGAAGTTGCTGGTGGAAGAGGGTCACTGTTAGTCATTTCCGCCATTGGAACTTGGAATATCAGAGATTATCACCTACTCTTCTTGATGGATCCTGCAGTATCATTTGCAAATTAGGAAAAGAAAGAATAATACCAGATATTTATGAAGAAGGCTTCAAGGCGTATGAAAGCACTCAACAGCTTAAATTTTCCCAAGAAAATGAAAGAAACCAAAATGAGAGAGGAGGGAGGGAGGGGAAGTTATTTTGTTTTACAAAAACAGTTTATGAGTCCGAAGACTCTGAACTATGAGTAACAATAACTACTTATATGGTAAAATACACCTAATCGCTCCTGTTTTTTCCTGTTTTTAATTAGAAAGCAACAACTTCCACGTGGAAAGGGAATCTGATTAGAAAAAAAGAAGGAAATTAATAACTTCCAAGTGAAATTGAGTTTCAGATTCTTAACCAAGAAACTGAGAGCGAAACAGTTATGAATGTGGAATCAACGACACCCAAGTTATCAGATTCTTGAAAACTAGCAAACTTGAATTTAATTTTCTGGAGAAAGTGAGCGAAAGCGAGAGAAAGTGATAGAGAAACAGTTATGATTCTTATATAGGAAACAAATAAAATGAATTTGAAGAAATAGATCCTTACAGAAAGAAAGAAAAAAAGAAAGAAAAGGGTTAGGAGAATTTTACCGGATTGATGACCAAAGAAACCAGGAGATTGTTGAATATGAAATCAACGATCTTCAAATTATAAGATTGTCTCGGACTGGTGAAAGCTAGCAGGTTGAATTTTCTAGGGAACGTGAGAAAAAGCGAGAGTTTGTTATTTGTTCGAAAGCAAGACGATTATGAACGTGAAAGAGGAGTAGTGATGATTATATACAGTTATGCAAGATTATCAGTAAGCTCAACCACCTTCATATTATATTACCACCTTGCCATCGAGTCAAACATCAAATAGAAAGCATATTAAAAATGTATACCTTGTTTGGATCATCAATTTTTTAAATTACCTTTTATTTTTCTTTTGAAACAATGATCAAATATTTTGTTCTATTAGTTTTTAAAAAATATAATATATTCTATAATTTTTATTTTGCTCTATATTAAGAATGTGTCATAGTAATTTATTAAAATGGCCATTGGGCAACTGTAATAAAATATTCTACAATTTTCATTTTGCTCTATCTTAAGGATGTAGTGCATTATTTTCATTAAAATATTCATTGGGTAAGTACAATAAAATAAATATCATCGCCTTCCAAAATTGGTCTAGCATTTGTGTTGCAAAATAATTTACAATCTTCTATAAATGATAATTCCTTTTCATAAAACCAATTTCAATACTTCCATTCTTTAATAAATAATTTAAACCATACAAATTAGAAACTTTCTATGATCCTTTAATAATATCATTAATATGAAAATACAAAATTTACTTAGATTTATAATTGGCATTGATAAATCATAGCTTCTATGATCAAGTCCTTTGGAAATTGAATATGGATTTTTAAATTTATTTTCTTTTTAGGACCTTGGGTTATTCGTGATCAAGTTAAGTCCTATAACGCATAATTGTATCTAAAATATATTCTTAGTTCATATCCTTAATTACCATTTCATGCATCAAATTGAAGTATGTCACAATGTTTAGGTTCTCACTTCTCTCGTAGATTTGGCTTTAGGATATGTAATGATAGGATAAACTTAGCTAACTAGTGATTAAGGGATGACAAGAAGCACTAGTACTTCTATAAAGTACTATTATACCTTCTTTGGTTTGATTCTAACTTTAGTACTCTATTCTAAAATTGGTTTCAGTAAGCCAAGGTTAAAGACCCTTGTTCTCCCAACAAAAAACAACTAAAAAGAACAAGTAACTATTGGTATAGTGGCTTGATCGATCCCATAGGGACAGGTATTGTGATACCTAATGGTGTGAAGATCTAAGATTTCCAGCCTAAATCCTATGTTATTTTTAACCTAATATAATTGAATTAGAAAGATGAGCTTTTTAAGTTTCAAAATGTAGAAAAACATACTATGAATATGAAGTGATCAAACAATGATAAAATTATCCAGAAACAAGTTCACTCCTAAGTTCAAATCTCAAGGAAAGTAGGATCCAATATGCTCCTATCACAATCACACTCTTTTGCATTCAGTTTTCAACCTATTAAGCCATATACTCATCTCAAACACTAACCCTAGAGATGTCACAATAAGGGATCAAATTGAATCTTAGTGAATCAACTCTTACGAGGAAGTATTCATTAAATCCAATAAGAATCGGACATACATAACCCTAATAAATTTTAAAGAGAGTTATTTTTCGTATTAAATTTGTGAGAAAGATGAATCTTAGAGTAAGGACAACTTTTCTCAACACTTTAGATGCACTCCACTAAGACTCTCCCATTGGAGATCCACTTCTTCTAGATAAAAGTGGTGTTTAGGTACTCATTGTCATTCCCACATAATGCATTGAATTCATGAAATCAATAGGGATGTGTTGCAATAATCAAAAGTAAGATTATGTGTTTTTCATTCTCCCTCATAAAAATCTCTAATGCAAGTCTCAATTTATACTTGCAACTAAACCCTAAAAACATCAAGAAAAAGCGTAAAATGTCTAAAAATGAACAAGAGAGCCAAATGAAGAAAGTCTTTGAAAATTAAAGATAACAAATTTTATAGATCAAAACTTCGATACATAGTGAATGTGTTAATGAAATGTTCAAATGAAGTGGTACAACAATATCATGGAGACTAGTTAAACAACTGATGCTAATTACCACCTCTTGAAATCATTCAAAGATACTCACAATTCATGAAGTAAGTCATTAATGTGTATGACTAGGGTTGATTATCCAATATATTCGAGAATTATGCGGACTATTCTCCATCAAAGATAATTCAAACAAGTCATTTGAAGATAATGTTGCTTGCATTGCATGACTTAAAAGAGGATTTATAGAAGGTGATAAAACTAAACATATCTCCTTCAAGTTCTTCTATACTACTCGTAAACTCCAAGAGAATAGTGAAATTGATATTTAACATATTTGATAATGTGATAATTTAGTAAATCTATTTACAAAATCATTACCATATTCTACATTAAAAAGGTTAAGATATAATATTATAATATGAAAATTGAAATATTTACATATTAAAGGGTTGAAGAAAACATAATCATGTTCACATAAGAGGGAAACTGTTGATATGAATATACCATGCTTTTTTTTTTCTTCATTTACATTTTATCCCACAAGATTTTACTAGTAAGGTTTTTAATGAAATAGTCTTAATGATCAAATTATTTAATGAGACATTCTTATGATCATTTGAGTGTATTAAGAAGTTTGTTAAAATATGAGAACTCTTGGATAATCATCAAATTTTTTTTATAGATGATTATTTGAATTACTATTAGAAATCTCCTCTTGACTTTCTATAAAAAGATACCTGCTAATGTAATGATATATTTTTTTTTAGTATATTTATTTGTAAAATAAAGAATTTGAATCAAAACCTTTGCCAAAATCTAGACGTTTGTCAAAAGAGAAAGAATGAGTTCTATCATGGTTCAAAGTCGCAGTATCAGTCACTGACTCGAAGGGTCTCGAGGTGTATCGATCTTGGTGTATCGACTTGGTATTGAACGATACGTAAAATAAGCTAATTAGAAAATTCAAAAAATTATAAAAATGTTATGTAAATCATCAGAAAAATATGTACAATTAAATAGGCTCAAAAAACTAATAAAATAAAATTGTCTCACATTTAACATTATTTAAATAGTTATAAAAGTATCCGCTCAAAGTTATTTATGATAATGCTAATAAAGGAAAATTATTTTATTTCAAATATAATAACATTTTTACTAACAAACATACAATACAATAATCAATTCCATGTTAAATGATGAGGGGGTTCAAAATGATCATCATCAGTCCTACGACAAGTATACAAATTGGGATGGTAATTCCCGTAGTGAGGATATGGTTGAAAGAGTTGTTCATAACTCGAATATGTTAGCTGAGATGATTGGCTTGATGATCCATAATCAGGAAAATATGGTTTCAAAGGTTGTTCGGGATCAACACCATATTGATAGTATCCAAAACCTCGATAAGCAATGCTACTGATACTAGAAGATTGATCATATCCATAGGAATCACTAGCTCGTGTTCCAGTATTTGAATATCCCTCTAGATGCATCATTGGAAATCAATCAAAATCATTTCTACTAAAAGTACTGGAAGAGCTATCACGGTCTCTAAAGTTGTGATATGATCTATCATCTACTCCTCTAAAATACGACCTTGATCCTATACCCAAATTCTGTAAGTGCTCATCAATATGGTGATAATTTGATCTATGATGATCATGCCCACTAGAATAATCATCATCAGAGGGAAATATAGTTAGTCTTTCCAAATGCTTTCGTTGTTCCCATATCCCTGGTCGATATCTATGATTTGTATCTTGTGTGGCATAGTAATATTCATCTCCTTGTGCCCATGACATGCCAAGATCTACTTGACTAACATAACCACCACCAGTGCTACTATCTCCTCCAGTACCCTCACCAGTGCCACCAACTCCTCTACTGCGCCCGCTAGTGCCACTACCCTACATATTGCCCCCATTGTCACCATCATCACTACTAGAACTTGAAGAAATTGTTCTAAGAGCCTTACCTTTATGACAGGAATCAATATCTCTTTCTTATGTAGCATTACTTGTACGCCTACTAACTCTACGATTTGTGGCACCATCATCTTCATGAATTGTTTCTCTACCTTCTTCATTAGGGGGAAGACCTTTATCCAACCAATCCAAATTATCAGATGATAAAATAGGCTCCTCTCCTTCTTGTATCCACTCATCTAATATATCATCATCATTAAAGATATGATTCAGATCGATTGGATTGTATAAATCTTCATTGTTTCGCTCTTGCATCAAATTCTTAACTCAAAGTCGCATATTATAGTGCACATAAACTAACTTATCCAACTTTTTCATTGCCAAATGGTTGTGCAACTTTGTGTGAATCAATGACCATGTGCTCCAATTTCTTTCACAACCTGATGAAGAACAAGTTTGGCTTAAAATTTTGACAGGGCTGATCCGTAACATCAACTGCAGAAGAATGAGAATCTTTTGTAGATGTGGACCTTCGTCGCCATAGTTGCTCCACCATTGAGCTATAATAAAGAAAATGCATACTTATTAATCACAATGATATATTTAACAAAAAATGATGATAATTTCTTATTTTTAATAGACGTAAATGTATTGAGTACCTGGAAGAGATTGATTTATTGCTTTCTTTGTAAGTGCACTTTCAAATTCTCCTTGGTCATCAACAAATAATTTCACCTACATCATTAACATTTTTTTTTTGGTAAATGCACATTACATATACAAAATGTATTATATAAAGGTCACAAACTATTATTATACCTAATTCGTCCCCATTGCATTCGTGCCATTTGATTCTGGCTTAGACGGGTGTTATCAACAAAATTTATAAAACCTAAATCACCTCACACTAGGGTAGCATAGCTAACATAGTATAGTGGCTCTAGGATCATCCACAGGGATGGGTTTTCATCATACAATTGACTTTACTTTAGTGAAGGAAATAAAATGGTGTTTTTCCTTATGAAAATTAGCTTTTAAAGAAAATGGAATTGTAGTTGCAAAGATTGATTTTTAAGTTAAACTAAAACAATAAGTGAAGTTAACTACAAAGAAAAGGTCTCTTGGAGCTTTATGTCACAGGATGCTTCAAATGACCCTCCCCATGGGCTTATATAGGAGGAGGGAAGCTTCTAGAGACTCCTGGAGCCATCTACACTAAGCCATTGGTGGGAAGAGTGTGGAAGGTTCTAGAAATGCCTAGAGATGTCCACACATCTCTACACTATGGTGGAAGGCATGAGAGAAGTCCAGGGCTTTCTAGAGAATTCTAGAGATTTCTTGTACATAAGGATGTACATAGATTAGTGTAGGTAGTTCTAGAATATTCTTGATTTGTAAGGAACCCTCCAAGGTTCTAGAGAGTTCCCTTGGTGCCTATAAGTAGGTGAGGGCCTCATTTGGCCAAGGCACCACCCAAATCACTTCCTAACCAAGCAAGTGAGCATCCAAACACTTGTAAAGGTTTCCTTGAGTTAGTGAAAGCTTCCATTCTTTCAAGAGTTGCCTACCAAGCTTCTTAAGCTTTTAAGTCGTGAGTGTCTTAGCCGAGTGAGCTAAACATTGGGGAGTAAGGCTGACTTAGCAAGATCAAGCGTCTTGGCTTGTCTAAGTGCCGCACGAGCTTAGTGAACGACTAAGTCCATGACATTTAGGTCACTAGGATCGGGTTCCTTAAGCAAAGGGGAAGATTCCGGATCTTCTCCTCGCGTTGGGGACAATAACATAAAGGATGGTTATCTACCGAACCGGTTTTGTATTTAGCAATTAAGATTTGATCCAAAGGGTTCATGGAAAATAATAGTTGCTTCCCATTAATGGCTTCAAACACTAAAGACTCTCACCTTGAACTACCTTCCAATGGCTCATAAATGATAACTAATAGACATCCATGGATCTAGCAATAAGAATCCATAGAATCCAAAAAGCTTACCAAGCATTGGCCATTCAAGGTGCTTTTAAGGGATTTAAAGCTAAACTTTGAAATAAAGATCATTAATGGTTAACAACTACTTTCATTTAAAGCAAGGACAACTCCCACCTTTGCATTCAGGTCCTTCACCTCACTTCCATCACTCCAAGAAACGTAAAACCTAGCCACTCATCCCCTGAGAAATTATCCTCAGAGGTTGTTTGGCTAGAAAGAAAAGTGAAAACAAGATGAGAAGGAAAGACAGAGCAAAAAGCTCTCTGTATTTCTTACTACGGGAATTTACAAGTGTTCAATAAGAAAAAAACATCATCCTTTCTCTCTTTCTCTCCCTTTTTATATATGCTACCTAAAAGATATATAAAAAGATACAAAAGAAAATATTGATGGAGAATAGTCCGCATAATTCTCGAATATATTGGATAATCAACCCTAGTCATACACATTAATGACTTACTTCATGAATTGTGAGTATCTTTGAATGATTTGAAGAGATGGTAATTAGCATCAATTGTTTCACTACTCTCCATGATATTGTTGTACCACTATAGGTAAATTTATATCTCATTTGAAGTCAATCTTTGTAGGGGTTTGAAAGATAGCTAACATCCACATATCTAAGTAACTAATATTCTTATCTTTTTAATAAAGTAAATTCATGTCAATTATTCTACAAAGATATTGTACTACATGCTTGACTCTATTTCAATATCTTCGAGTTGGAGTGGAACTATATCTTATAAGCAAGTTAACAGAAAATATTATATTTCATCATATACAATTTGCAAGTAAATGAGTACACCAATAGCACTAACATAAGATATTTATGGATCATGTAGTTCTTCGTTATCATCTTTATAATGAAATAGGTTCTTTTTCACTTCAAGTAATTAAATAATCATTGAAAAGATTAATGAATTTGTTTTGTCCATATAAAAGTGCTCCAGTACTTTCTCTATATATATTGACTAATGGGTTAATACTCCAATTGGAAAATGTTCTATCTATAAGTTGAAACAAAATTGTCTTTCCTAAATCCTTTATTACGTATTTCTTTTTCAAATAGCCAATTGTCCTCATGAGATCTTTAGAAGTTCTAACAAGGTTCAAATTATCCACGTACACTACAACAATTACAAATCTAGTTGCATTGACAAATAAGATTATTTATATATCCTTCTCTTAGTAAATATTTGTTGAGATAGTTATACAACATGTGTCCAAATTGCTTTCATTAATACAAGGACTATTATATCTTAATTGTGTACATACTATGAGATTTTAAATAATTTGCTTCAAGTATTTCATATTCTTTCAAAATTTCATACATTTGAGATTTTAAATTATTTACTTTAGACATTCAAAATCCTTCAAAGATTTACACATACATATATTAATATTTATAGATCCACAAAAATAAGTTGTAGTTACATTTAGGAAACATTTATTAAATCCTAATGGGACTATTATATAATTGAGTTATTACAGAAAGCTAATACATAGTTTATTTTGGAAACTCCATACTATAAGTAATGTTTAATATCTCATTATCTCTATTTTTTTATAGTACTTTAATACAAATATTAATTTTATTGTTTTAAATTTCAAGTTTTCTCATTTTTAGGTCCTGGGCGTTGGACTTGAAACCCTAATATTTCTCTTTTTATCAACGAATTTAGGCCTAATTGGATTACTTCTTTCCACTTTGACTAATAATTTTTTACCTTTTTTTTTTCAATTAGGATCCTCATCATTGTTAATAATGTTAGGCAACTTTGGAAAGAAGATATTATTTTGATCCTATTTTCTTCTATATGCATACCTATACCTCTTTAGAGACTATTTGCCTTTTTAAGAACCATTTGTCTCTTCTTGGAGGGATGTTGTATAATTTACTATTTTTTCGAGAATTATTTATTTGTACTTCTCTCTAATGGCTATTAATTTAATCAATTTTGGATTGATCAATTATTTTATTATCCTTGTAATTAGAACTCTTTAGATGAACTAATTATTATCTCTTCAAGAGCACCAATATTATTGCCATTTTCAATATTTCAACGCCTTTTAGGGAATCATGGTCCTTTAAGCAAACAAATCTATCACACTTCAAATATGTCTTAGATTTATTTATTATAACATTTATTAATTTGTCCTTCGGACAATAACACGTGTTGATTTACAACTAATATATGTGACTTTGTCACAATCTTTGTGTCAATAAATATATCTCATAATTGATTTGCAATACTTTGTAAATAAATAATTGTTTAAACTTTTAGTTCACATTTATTTATACTATTATCAAGATGAAACAAAATTTATGCATTCCAAGTGATTTTATTATTCATCTAAAATCGGCTTTCCTCCCCAAGGATGAAAAAATTGTCTCATTAAAATAAGATTATATGTGCAATTCTAAATACATTAAAAATATGAATATTATGTCATCCTTTTTAATTAAATATTTATTTAAAATTTTTGAATGAAAAAGGGAAAAAAAAAAAAGTGTAGTTAGGAACCTTCGTTCTGTATAATGGCAAACCAAACTAAACCAAACATGTTGGAATAATAGGATAAGGATAGGATGAAAAATATGAAAGCAGGAGCAGCAGCTTACCAATAAAGAGTGTGGGGAAATTGTGGAATGGCAGTGGCATTGGCATCAGTTGACCACAGCTTCAATTTCAGATTCCCCACTTTCTGCTGCTCATCCAAACCCCCCACCACCACCTACCGCCCAGCTGTTATTCTTCCAGTTAACTCACTCTTTTTTCATGAACTCATTGCAAATTCTAAAGAATGTACGCTTTGAATTGACATAAACACATACATGGTTTCAGGGCTTAGGGAACAATTCAGGTGACTATCACAAGTTGGAGCTGACCTTGAAGGAGTATGGTGTGGCCAGTGTTGTGGCTAAGGTTTCAAGGCTTGATTGGCTGAGGAATGCTGCTGGTTTGGTGGACCCCAATTACTGGAGAGGCACTCTCACTCCTCGCCCTGTTCTTGATTGGTACTCCTCATTTTCACTGCTATGTTAGACTAGTGATGCTTTCTCCAAAGGGATTATCTGAATTGATGCTTAAATACTATTGATTTTGCAAATGGGTTTCCCCATCTGTTACTTACTCTAGATGGGTTATCCCATCTGATCCATGAATTCTCTTCATCATGCAAATGGGTTTCTCCAAATGTTACCATCTCTAAATGGGTTATCTAAATTGATGCATAATTAGTCTTGATTTTGCAGATTGGTTTTTCTGATGTTGCTTTCTCTAAATGGGTTATCCCAATTGATGAATGAATCATATCGATTTAGCAAAAGGGTTTATCCAAATGTTACTTTCTCTAAATGGATTATTAAAGTTTGATGTATTAGCACTCCTGATTTTGTACAGACAATTAGAAGAGTGTTATTGTATCCATTTAGGAACACCCCATCTGGAGTGGATGGTGTTTTCCTGATTATCATATGATTAAGGTAATGCAATGTGAGCAGGTATTTGAAGAGGGTTGATGAGGCAGTCCAGGAGGCAAAGCAACTGACTCAAGGTTTCTATCTTTGCCTGTAAATTCATTCCAATTGAAAGAAATAGAAAGGTTCTAGAGGTGGTATGAGTTTGCTTATGGCTAAACTAGTTCTCTTTTTTGATGACTTGTCAGTTTGGATGGTGAAGTCAAAAGACATTTTAGAACCTGAGAGGAAAATAGATAGAGCTAAGTGATATTTTTTAACATATTGTTTGTATTTCGAGACTAGAAACTACTGTGGTCTATTTGAGCTAATATCCATAAAAACCCTAAATTATTCTTTGAAAATCTGCAAATATGTGAACTTAGCGTATCAAACTCATATTATTTCTTGTGACTTAGTGCATGCAGTAGGAAATAGAGAGGAAATAGTGAAGAAAGTAATGAAAAAAAAGGTATACTTACCATTGTTCTTGCTGTTCTTGAAGTAAACCAGTGTCATGTCTAGATTGAGTGCTAGATTAGCAGCCATATGATTTCAAATCATGGTTCTCCCCCTGTCTATGATGCTTTGTTGGTTTTTCTTAAGGAACTAAATGATGCATATATGTTAGGTTCTTTGTTAACTAAGCCAATGGTTATACAAATTATGGTATAATTCTCCAATTTATTTCCAAATTTCTCAAGCGGTGCCCAACTTCTTTTATCAAATGCAACAAACAACAGGTTTTACATATAATTCATGAATGCATAAGTCATCTTAAGTTCTCTCTAATATCATGAATACTCCTGAATCATTTCAAACAATCCTGGATTGGTAACATACACTTTCAGATGGATGCTCCCTTGTTTTTTCTTTCCATGGGGTTTTCTTCTCTCTCTTGAATAAGTCACAAACATTTAAAATGCTCTGAACAATTCCCAAAACCCAGATTTCTAAGTTGGGACAGTGACCTTGTTAAAATTTCTCAATAAGCTTTTAAATTCCACGGGATACTTTTGCAAGCTGTGGGTTTCATGTTAACTGAAGTGTGATTCAAGTTTTCATGCCCCTGTCTATCCAATACAACCTTCCTTTTAGGGATGGGATAAAGTTGGTCCTTTTATGAGTCACCTAAGTGGTGAAGTATTCGGTTTGACATAAATCCCATTATACAAATTTCTCCCACCAAATTGTCAATAAGTATCCCACACATCATAGCGTTCAGAATGCAAGGCTGAATTCTATGGTCTCTACCACATATATGCTGCTTTGATTTGATGGTGTATGGGGAAATGCTGGGCTTAGATAATTTAGTGGAATCACTTTAGTAGCGCAGGCTATGTTCGGAAAGAGGAATGGCTTCCAACAGTTTTTGTAGTTGGATGGCATCTAATGAAAGCAATGGAGGAGATGATAATGGGTTCAGTCCTGCCTCATGACATTAGATAGAGGGCCAATGCTCCCCTTGGCCATTGGAGCTCACTATGAAATTTTCTTGGTGATTGATCGTTTGACCTTTTAACTGTACCTGTGTGCTTGGATTATCACAGTTCAAGTGATTCTTTTATAAAGCAAGTATCACCTGCTTATTTGGGGAAAAGGTTCCATCTCCAAAAATGAAAATTTCCTTGAAAATTTTTCAATAAGACAATATATCAACCTTTAAAATTTTTTGAAAATAAAGTTCCTAAAAATAGATTGGGAAATATTCTACAGAAATAATTTTTTTGTACAACACTCATGATCATGTATCAGAACACTGTATTCTCTATCTGTCTCTTCCACCATGCTCTTAACAAAAAATAGCTTTTCCAGGGGATAAATGCTGCAAAAGGCCTTAAAAGGTTTGTTCAAATGGACAATCAAAGTTGGTCTCTTGCTTTCCCTTTGAAGCTTCCTCTGTTTCTCAAATTATTGCAATACATACACTCATCAGGAGCATTATCTGCTGAACATTATATTCTTAAAATATCGTAATTTCTAAAATGATGGAGCATAATCTATTATAGGTGGGACTTTGTCATTAATTGGACACTCAGCTGGAGGATGGCTTGCACGCGTCTACATGGAAGAATTTGGGGTATCCCAGATTTCCTTGTTGTTGACTCTTGGGACCCCCCACCTGTATGTTTTCAAGTTTGTTAGTGGATTTTCTTGCCATTTGGCTCTTGGATCCCTTCATTTCTTTAATCGATTTACAGATACTTTGCGGCTACATCTTTCTTTAATGGAATTTGCAAAAAACTTTAGTTTCTCTACTATTTGGAGCTTAATTTGACTTTCATCATGAAAAATACTATTGAATATGTTCCTTTCAGGCCACCTCCAAAAGGTATGCCTGGGGTTATTGATCAAACAAGGGGACTCTTGGATTATGTTGAAAAGAATTGCTCAAAAGCTGTTTACACACCACAACTGAAATATGTATGTATTGCTGGGAGGTAAACTCAAAAAATTGACATCCTGTTTTATTGTTTCATAAATTGCTCATCTTATCAGCTTTCCACCCATCTTCTTAATGTTATTCAACATTGGTTCTCTATATCTTAGAAGTTATAAACCACTTGCAGCACTCTAAGACTATTGCCTGTTTGCTGGGCACATGCTATTAATCTATGATTACTGAAAGATGTTTATTGATGTATGATATGCAAGCTTTTCATCAGTGTATATGAATTAGCACAGATAGTTCTTGAGAAGCAATGTGACATGCCACTATTGGATTGAGCCATCTATTTTCCTTCAACATTGTTGCTATTTTGGTTCATGACTTAACATTATGTTCATATACATTAGCTTGAGTAGCCAAGCCACACATGTTCAAAACAATTTAGTTTGATTCATGCTTCTGATTGTATCTTGCTTTGCAGTTAATGTTATCTTTCTAGATTCATATCCTTGAGGCTGTATTGGTATGGAATATCCATATAAGAAAAGTCTAGGGGACAGCTTGAAGCTATTAGCGGGGAATCTTCATATCACATTCTAGGAGGTAGCTTATACTTAGATCTGTTTCTATTGATGTTAAATTTCCTATGATGACATTATTGGCTCATACTTATGGGGAATTCTGGCATTTTTGATAGTCAAATGGCCAAATATCCTTGGAAACAATTTAATTAAAGCTTATGGGTTGTGGGATGAAATTTGCATATTGTACCATTTTTTTCTAATTGACAATTCACAATTAATTTCCAACCTTGTCATTTTAAGTTTGATCATGTGATTTAGCATTGATGAACTTTCTCAAGATGCATAATCGGAAAATTTCTACTTTATTATACATAAATATGCAAGTTGAATTCAGTGGCAGAGCCTGCAAATGGCTTGGGGGTTGATTTCATCCTTTCTTGACTGTTCTGTTTGAAGTCACCTGTTCAACACTTCTCTTTAGCTTCCAGTAATTTTGTAGCTGTGAATTCTAAAAATTTTCAAGATGCTGCCTGGTTTAAATTTCATCTTACATTGTGGTGGGTAGATTGACAGTTATTGAATGATACTAGTATTTGAGCAATGATACAAAATTACTGAAGTCTACAATCCCAAAAGATGAGTACCAGACATGAAATAATGCTGATGAACCAGAGAAGCTATATTAAACAAGAAATATAAAGAGATTTCTGACTTGCTCTATACAGAAGTACGTAGATTATGAGAAATGTAGCTTAACTATTTATAGAAAAAAATAAAATAAAATTTAATGTTGACGCTGGTTTTTGGGTGTTTCTGTATGATATAGTTAAATTCAGATAGGATCCCTGTAAATACAAAGCTGAATCTTCACTAGGAGAGCCTCGGTTACACTGGGTGATGTTGAACATCTTCTAGTGTAAAAAATGGAGCTATTGAGAAGAGCCCTAGCATGTCCAAAAAGATGGAACTAGCTTTTAAACAGTTACTGATATTAAGATGTGAGTATCAAATTGTTTGATTGGACAATGTCGATGTTAATGCAATTTTGATGACCCTAGACTCTGTGAATTATACTTTTGTCTCAGAATTATCAGCTTATGTTCCTAGGATCTCAAGAATTATTAAATTCTTCTTATTTTTTTCTTCTCGCCTAAGGGAGAAACTACAAGGTAATGGGTCTAACCCCAAGCCGAGAGTGTCCAGTCGTAGTTTAGATTCCAATGAGTGAGGGTATCAATCCTCAGAGAACATACATGCTTGGCCATGTTGGAAACAGAGAGAGGCACCATAGAAAAACAGAATGCAGAATGCAGGGTAGTTCCGTTATTCTTTGAGACTGTCCCTGGTGGACTTGTTGGAAACAAGGAGGGAATTGGTTTTTTCAACAAAGAACTGTCTACTAATACCACTTTTCAGTTGTCTTTTTCGGTGCCTGTGATGCTCACACTGGTAGCCATCAAGTGTTAACAAGACTACTTTATTTGAAATTGTAAGATTATGTTTTAAATCTCATGAGCAAATCTGCAAAATGTGATGTTTGGATCCATTGTGAGATAAATCCTTGGTTTTATCTTAGTAGAATGTAGATTCAAATGCTTCAGAGTATGCTAAATCTGGAATCTGAAGAGGTACTTCCCAATCTGCAGGTATATTCAAGGAGCTCAACTCTTTGGCAACTCAAATGTAAACGCTAATGCTGCAGTTCCCATTGAGGATGATCTTAAAATCTCTGAGGTTGCTGTTGTGAAGGACATGAACAACTCAACACCCAATTCCCCCACCTTTCGTGCTCGATTCATCGGGCAAGGGTACAAGCAGGTAAACTAATCTAGGCAATGGCTTACCATAATTGAAGGAAAGAAAATGTAGGGTTCCATTCTGAGAATTGTTTTTTGGTTCTTGGATTGTGATAGGTTTGTGGGCAAGCGGATGTGTGGGGCGATGGCGTTGTGCCAGAAGCATCAGCCCATCTGGAGGGGGCACTCAATGTTAGATTGGATGGGGTGTACCACTCACCGGTAGGCTCAGACGATGTGTCGAGACCATGGTATGGCTCCCCAGCTGTTGCAGAGCAATGGGTGCATCACCTCCTCAGCTAAATGCATTTGAGGTACTCATCAAACAATAAATAGTAGTCTCATTCATTGGAATTCCTTTCATCCAAACATTGTACACACTATATGACTCATCCTTGGCTAAAAGGAAGCGAAAACATTTCCCTCTAACACCATATTAAACAACCCCTTTTGACCTAAAATCTTAAGCTGTAAGGTAGTCCACCACTCAGAAAGGGTTCATTGTCGAACCCTAATGTCGTTAGCCAAGCGTCGAGTAACCACAATGCTTCCATGGAATCTTCTCATTTTCAACAAATTCAGAATTTAATTCCCTTCCCTTCAGATGCAGAGGGCTTACGTGAAGACTTAGCATTGAGAATTCAGGCCACCTCATAATGAATCAAATTCTAATATCATATATTAAGCACCAAATTGATAGAAATAGCATAAAACCCAGTAAGGCAGCTTTTTAGCTTCCAATCCATAAATTTAGCAGAAGGAAATGCAAAAGCCAAAAACAAAAAGGCAGATGCATTAGCACATACTTGGTGGTAATCCCCATGGTCAGGCTGTACACTATGTGACATAGGTGGACATCCCATAATAGAAAAGAGTGAGATCATTTGATGAAGACAATGAAATCCTAATGTTTACCCTAAAACCACTTTTGAGAAAAGAGCGGTTCAAAATAAGATTGTCAATCCTGAACTCTGCTACATGAAATTCATCCATCTCATCCAATTGTTGTAAAACATCCCTAACTCAATTGTTAGGAAAGCTTACTCAGTTTCCATTTGAAACTTCAATCAACAGTGAGCAACCTAATCGCTGCTCTAAAGAGCATACGTATAGGTAGGCTGGAAATAAGATAAGATGAAAGCTTACTCAACTGCTAACCCATTTCCCCTGTCAGGAAAAATGACTCACTCAGTGATTTAAGGCACCTACCAGAAAAGATAAATGCTTTCATACATGGACTCAATGACCTTGCATACAAGCACTCTGTCCCAAAATGTAGTAAGAAAAAAGGAAAACCACATAAAGCATTTTGACATACATTGCAGGCAACTTACAGCAAACCAAAGTTGAATGAATGTGGTGAAGGAGAGAATTGTGGCATCTATTTGCACATGATCCAGCATAAATCCATCTCATGTGGTCCCTGGGTTCACAAACATTCATTGTTCTTGAGGAAGAAAGCTAGACATTTAAGTATGTAGTTTTCACCATAGCTGATAAGCGATGGTAAGACTGATCAGAAAACCACAAGAAAGAGTATTCTTTCCTTAACTACTTTTTACAAGATGTCTGACTAAACTTTTGCAAACCCAACCTAGAGAGTTTAGTCTCAAAAGGAAAATAAACTGAGCACAACATCCAAAACGATCGAAGACAAGTGTCACACGGGCTTGCTGAATACAGGAGGGTTAGAGCACCAATCCAGAGCTAAACAATCAAAGCTGATCTATCAATGAGCAGTCAGACAGTCTTGATAAAGTGGTGGGACAGCAACTTCCCAATCTCTAAGAACCCAACTTTGTCCTTTCCCTCAAACACGGACTTCAGCTTCTCATCACAGAGGATCTCCCGCTTATTTGTGGGGTTCTGCAGGAAAAAACATCATCCAAATATTTCACACCGTATATCATGGTACAGCAAGGTTCTCTTTAATATGGCATTCCAATCATTTAAGTTTTTGTGAACAATCAGCATAATGAAAATTAAAAAAGAAAAAAGAAAATGCCAACTAAATGAAAGCTCTCCAGAAAACCCAGAAGTAGGAAAACATAGAGCAAACACCATTTTAGGAACAGCAAGAGATTATTCTAAAATTCCAATATAATAATCTACATTCTTCAAGAGAGAACAAGATGATATGGTTAATATCAACAAAGTAACATGAAGAAGCAACACCCCAAAACATGTACCTTAAAATTGACTTTGAAACAGATAGTAGGCAGACAAGCACTCTAATCATCTTATAGTTAGTACTGAGTTCAAACAGTTCCAGTGCATTCATTAGGCAAAGCTACATAGCTCCAAACTTATATATTCTAGCCCGTTATGCTTTAAACTTGACGTTTTTTAGTCATGTATATACCATGATGGAGGTCAAAAAGGGATTTTTGGTTTCATTGTTTCCATGGAACTGGGCAGATTTTTTGAGGTTTTTCCAGCCAATTTACTGTTTAGTATGGCTTAAAAATTGTAAACTTTTGGAAAGAATAGCCATATTTGTCAAACAACCATAAAATCTCACTAATAGAATAGAAGAAATTTGCTCCAACTCACAGGATGCCCATCTTGTCAACAGTCTTAGAAAATGTTTTCTTTCTCTTTAAAAGTAAGGATGCAATTCGAGATTTGGTGGAGATTAGAGGCACCAACCTTGAAAAGTGCATGAAAGGCACGTACAGAACGGTTGCAAGGCCTAAAAATTGATGTTCATTCACTGTGTGTATCGTGTGTCACTGCTCTGAGGGATCATACCTGGGAGAATCTAAAAATATCATTACTACCCCAATAGCACTGAATTGAGTATGGTTGAATTTGAATTTGAGCCTAAACCATAAAGAACCTTCATTTCCCTTATTCTTGGACCAAAAACTAACCTTTTATAGCCCAAATCTTCCTCCTACTTTTAGGCCATCCTTCCAGTAACTCAAGACACTAAAATGGTTGTTGATGAGAAATTCAGCAGTACATTTCTCAAATTTCAGTAGGTATCGCCTTTTAAATCTGAGCCTGTTCTAGCTCAAATTCTTCAAAGTCTCAGTACTTTTGTTCCATCCTCAACAACTGTAAAATCACAAATCATCCTAAGGCCATTACTCTGTCTACTAGTGCAGTCCTGCATCAGGTGTAGCAACAATGTGACTAAATCATCAAACCACATATTAAGGGTCTTGACTGTGACTAAAACCTTAATGCTGCTATATTTCCTGATATCTCAACTTAATCCCACAAAACCACCATATACTTTTTCATTTTTATTGCCAATAAGAATTTCATTGAAAAAGCTCGTAAAATAGAGGCACACCCCATGTTGTTCATTGCATACTTCCTATTTATTCACAAAATCTACCATTTGCCCATCAAAAAAATTAATAGTAATGTGGAGTATGATGTAGTATAAGAACAGTACTTACACTGCATCCAAATCCCCATAAAACATAAACTCATCAAACCACATAATTGTGAGTTCCAAACTTCCAATGAAACCACAATGCCACTATTTTCACTGCTCTCTCGACTTGACCCGTGTATGCTTCCTGTGTACTAGGGTTGCAGCTCATTTTTGCTAAAGCCCATTTAACAAAATCCACCATTAACCCAACAGGTTAAGCATCCTGTAAGTTAAAAACAACATCTATACCATTCTCCAAATCCCCGTAAAGGAGTAAACTAAAGACTCATCAGACCACATATTCCGGGTTCCAAACACTGAAATTTTTTTTTTTTTTTTTGATAGATTTTTAGGAAGATATATATATTAAAAAGGGCTGCCAAAAAAGCAGCCCAAGGCATAAAAAAAGTATACAGCTACCACCAGCCTCCGGGTTCCAAACTCTGAATAAAACCCTAATGTTACTATATTTTTTTATTTCCCACGGAAATGTCATGTAAAGATTGTATTTGCTTTCTCTTGTGCTTTTGTCGCACAATGTGCGCCATCTTTTCACAAAATCGATCATTTGGCATTTGCCAATCAAAAACAGTAACAGTACGATTTAGATCAAAACCCACAACAATCGCAGAAATTTCCAAATTCCCACAAAAGTGGGCAAACCACCAACAGTTTAATACATTTTCCCAGCACAACATGAAAACATCGATTTTGTACCTGGAGGTTGTTGAGTTTGATGTGCTCCCAGATCTTCTTGACAGCCTCCGCGCGAGAAGCCTCGGGAACGCCGAGGAACTTGCGGAGGGCAGGGGAGACAGGAACGGGTTTGGTAATACCGCCGGATCGGGGAGGGCCTTTAGCGGCGGTGCGCGGCGGTGCTGGTGTCTTTTTAGTGGCGGCGGCGGGAGAGGAGGAGGATCTTGCTGCGGCCAACAAAACCCTAGAATTCTTGAAAAACCCCATGGCAATTCCGGACATTGTTGCTTGCCTTCGCCCTTCTCTCTCTTATGTGTAGTGATTTTATTACAGTGAGGAGTGAGTACTCCAATGGCGCGTTGGGATTATGAAGGGTTTTGTGGAGTGACGGGTCGGATTCCTTCTGAGCGGGTCAGGCTCCACTGGAATTTAAGGGATAATTTCACTCACCCCCTTAAAATTTTAATTAAATACATTTAACCCCGTGAATTTAAAAATTCGTCCCTAGTTTTAAGTTAAAAGATGGATAGATGAAAATGTGTCGAAAAATACATGTAATGAAATTTCAAATCAATAAGAATTAAAAATATTTAGTCAAAATCTCCTGTCAATGAAATTAACCCAATTTGAGAGCAACTTTAAAATTAATTATTTTTTTAAGAAAAATACGGTTTTGTAGGTTGGAAAACACGTATTTTCTTTTTTGATAAAAATAAAAATTAAGGTTTTTAAAAATATTTTTAAATTTTTTATATTATTTTAATTTTAAAAAAATTGTTTTAAAAATAATTATATAAATATAGAAAATAATTAAAAATAAAGAACCATACATAAAGTTAATTTTAATTAATATTTTAACAATTAAAAATAAGTTTAAATATTTTAATTTTTTTAGATAGAACTTTGTTTTTGAAAATGTTTCAAACTCAAAAACATGTTTAATAATTTTCTAACAAGAAAATAGGTTTTTTGAGAAGTTTTTTTAAAAATAAAAGTGTTTTTTGATAATATATTTTAATTATTTTCATTTATTTTTACTTATTTTCAGAAACTATTTTAAAAAATAATTACATAAATACAGAAAATGAACTATTTTGGAAAGTTATTCAAATAGATCGTAATGGAATGTTTTTTATGGTCAAAAGAAAATGCTTTTAGCTATTAGGAAAGAAAGCTAATAAAATTCATATAATTTGATTTTTAATCCAATTAAAGAAATTATCTTAGGGTAAAAAAATCCAATTCCAAACAAACCATTAAAAAAAAAAAAAAAATTGGGCAGGGAGAATGTGATTCTGTTTGATGTAGTATTTTAATTTTTAAAAATGGATATTTTTCAAATGGTTAAAAACAATATTATAGTGATAAGCACTTAAAATCTGTTGCCAAAAATATTTATATGCTATTTTTCTAATTTTGTAAAATAATAATGATTCTTTTTTAGCATTAAACTACATGGAAAATAAAATTTAATCTAATAATCAAAAAAAGGATTGTCTTTGCTTTGAGGGAGGTAGGCCTATTTAAAAATCGTTTTAAAAAAACAACTTTTAAAAACTGTTTTTTAACTTTTTGTAAAACAAAAGTCTGTTTAAAAACCTAAAATATTTTTAATCTATTTTTAATATTTTTAAATATGTTTTAAAAATATTTTTATATTTACTATACTTTTTAAAAGATTCCTTAGAAAATAATATAAAATAATTTAAAAAATATTATTTAGAAACACTATATTTTATTGTGAGGGGTTCCAAAAGAAGCAGTAAACAAAATTTGGGCCTAGACCCATCACCCATCCAACAGCAGACCATTGGTTTGGGTTTGGGCCTACCCATTAATGGCACATTGACATTCTTAGACTTAGAAATGACTAGGAATTAAAATACTTACCATTCTTTTATTCTTTTTAATATTAATACACTACATATATTTTATTTTCTTTAAAAATCTAATTTAATACATGTATTTTTATAATTTATTTCAAAATTGTCATTTTTTTATTTTTTTTATTTTTATGCAATTTCTTATCATTTAAGATATTTGACTAATTTAAGGTTGTATTTGGATTATAGAAAATACTTAGAGGAATGAAGAAATTCAAAATGTATTATTTGATTTACCATGAAAACTATAAATATTTACTTCATTTTTTTATATAAAAAATTAAAAATTAAAAAAAAAATAGAAAAGTGAATAAGAAAATTTTATTAATTTTAATTTAATTTTTTATTTACCATAGCCTTCTATTTTTCTTTTTCTTTTTTCTTGTCTTTCAAACTTTTCAAAATCCAAACAAACCACCCATAGATTCTATGCTCTTATAAAGAAAAATAAAAATAAAATTATTAAGATAAATTGGGTTCTTTATTTCTTTCTTTCTTTTATTTATTTATTTATTTTTATTTTTTTTTACTCTATTGGAGTAAAGTTGGTTATTGATCATATGAGTTGCAATGAAGCAAGCTATCCAAATTGGTTTTCATTTACAAATTAATGTCCACTTGCTTTCACTTTTCTATTGTTGGCAAGACCAAATGGTCATGTATAAAGGTATTACTTTGATTCAAAGCAAACATGATGACATTTTAAATAATAATAATAATAATAAATGTTAAATACTTTTGTCACCTTCATTTTTAGGGCATTTTGTATTTGACTCCTTTTAAATTTAAAATAGTGTCACCTACAATTTCTTTTAAATTTTGAAATAATATTTATTTTTTAAATTAAGCTCAAAAGTTTACTATAAAAATAATCATCTAAACTCTTATATTTCAAAAAAAAAATTCACTTTTTTTTTAGTGTTCGGTAAACTAACTCAATAACTTTAATAACTTAATTTAAGTTATTAATTAAATTAAGTATATTTGATCAAATAACTTAATGGTATGAATTAAAGTTAAAATCAATTTTATGTAATAACTAAAAATAATTAACTTATTTTTAAGTTCACATATTTATTTTACATTTTTATCTTCATTTGTCCTAATTATATTCAAATCTTTTTTGTTATTTCACGACCTTTTTTGTTTTAATTATAATTTATGAAGATAAATATATTAATTTGATTATTTAGAATAAATTTTAAATTAATTTTATCAAATAATTTAATACTTAAAGAAAGAATTAAGTAATAAGTTTTAATTCAATAATATAATTTTAACTTAAAGTTATCTTAAATGATTAAGTAATAAGTATTAAGTTTTACTAAATACCCATAAAAAAAATTAAATTAATTTTTTTATATGATATATTGAAACATTTAAAGACAAATTGCACGTGAATTTCAATTAATATAAATTAAAATATTTTTGGGATAATGGGTTTTTAAAATTATTGTACTTGTAAATAAATAAATAGCGGTAGAAGGGTGTGAAATAAACACTATCAAAATATCGGAATAGGGTAAAAGGAGAAATTAGAGTGAAATGTAGAACTCCGGAAAAAGACGGCCTGGTTGTCTCCCTCTCATCCTCAGGCACTCACTCTCCCATTCCCTTATCCGTTTATTCTATCACTTCCCCCTTCCTCTTCCCCCACCTCCTCTCCTCCTCCTCCTCCTCCTCCTTCTCCTCTTCTTCTTCTTCTTCCCATTTCTAAAGTAAACTCTGACACCCTTCTCTCAGTCTCAATCCCAATCCGTTTTCTTCTCTTTCTGTACATACACATCCATTGATGATCTATGTCTTGTCTACTGCCCCAGTTCAAGTGCCCACCCGACACCTTCTCCACCCATCCCAAACTCCACATCCTCTGTAAGTCTCGTTTGTCTATTTTCTTTATTGTAATTTGATGTTTTTTCAATAATGATTGGTTTTTGTTGCCAATTTTACTTGCATTTCTTCGTTTTGAGGAAAACCCATTTTTTTTTTGTTGCTTTAGTTGTGTCTATATGGGATAAAATGTTGGTTTTGTGTTGGAATGTGCTGTTTTCTTGCTAACATAATCTCGATATTCTAATTTGCTATCTTTTTCTGTCACAATTGGAATTTTTTTTGCCAGTTTCGCTTGCATTTTTCATGTGGAAAATCACCCATCAGTTTCTTTGTCCTTCTAATTTTGTCAATAGTTGATGAAACATTGATTCTATGTTAGAATATTGTCTTTGGATACTGAGAAAATGTGGGAAAATGCAAAAAAATTGGGACTTTTTAAATCTCGGGGTAATGTGAGTATCTGGGTTAATCTCGGTCTAGTTATTCTTTTTTTTTTTTTAGTGAAAAAATGCAGCTCTTCTGTTGGAATATGCTGTTTGGTTTCTGATAAAATGTGGGAAAATAAAAGAAACTGAAGTTTTGAATCTTGACCCTACACGGCTATTTGGGTTTATTTCACCCTAATTGTGTCAAGAGTGAATTAACGCAGCTTCTTTGTTAGACTATGCTGTTTGGTTGTGGAGAAAATGAGGGGAAATGAGTGAAATTGGAGTTTTGAATATTCAGCTACTGTGGGTGTGGAACAAATGCAACAATTTCAGTCGATAGCTGGGGCTTTTTTATTTTTTATGAGACAGAGCAGCACATACGGTGAAATCCAGTGTCTGACCTAGTATAGTTTTCCTGAGTTTTCTTGGGAACCAAGCAGAGGGGCAAAGCCAAGGTTTTGGAGAGGATAAAGTCAAGCTAAAAGCTATGATTTCTTCTTCTTGGTTCAACATTTATATGTGCAAAAACCCTCTGAAAAGTAATTTGTAAATTAGCTTGTGGGAGCTTAGCTTTGGAGCTTCCTAGGTTCCTCCACACTCATTTCATTTTAGCTTTGACAACAATTGAATCAAGGGTGTGGCAGATACTAGATTGTTTACTTTAAAAGGTTGATAAGCTAAGAACATTACAACTTGGTGTTTGATTTTGTAGCTTCTTACATTACCAAATTAGTTCTCCTCTTTGACATGGTGTATGAATAATGGAGTTGTTTTGGTATATTTTTATCATTTATTGTTGAAGCATTTGGGTTAGATTATCTCCATTTAAGATGATTGACAACGGTTTGTTGAAATGCATTATTTATATTTGTTCTTAATTATAACCCTTGTTTGAACTGTATAAAAGAGTCAGTTGAACTAATAGGTTAGCTTAAAAAATGTGTCAGTATGTTAGCATATGGAATTGTAACTCTTGTGTGAAAACTGTTGGAGCTTTTTTGGTTTTTGATGTTTAGTGCCTTATAGAAACACTGACCTTATTTGTATTGAATTTGTTGTGATTGTAATTAATTGGTTGAAATCTGCAGCTAAAAATAGGGAGGCTATTTATTTTCGGGTACAATGTGCTTTATCTACTACGTCACCGCCACTATCAACATCCACAACCGCTGTGCTTGATATTGAGAAGCTACGATTACCTTCGTTAGAATCTCATTCAAATTCAGTTGCTGCCCACAGACCATGGACGTATATAGGGGTAGTGGGTCCACCCACAGAGGTCAGAATCCATCTATTTATGATATTATATACAGGCTTGAGATTTTTTGAACAAAAGTGGATTGTACTTGATTTCATTTTGAAAATCATGTACTTTCTGACTTTTTTACCCTTATGGGGATAGACGTAAATGAACAAATTCATTATGTTTTTGCTCAAAATGTAAAAGGCGGGCAGCATGTTCATTTAACCTACACTGGGTTTGGTTTTAAGTACATAATGGGTTTTAGTCATCATGCAACTGTAGCTTTACTCAAGGTCAACCAACTACTAATCATATGAAAAAAGAGGAAAGGTTGTCAATCATAGTTTGTAGAGCAGATGGTTATTTTACAAATGAAATAGCTGATAACCTTCACACATGCAAACTTGCATGATTTGAGTAACAGGCGGTTATCAACTTGCTTGCGGTTTGTTTAGCAACCAAGTCACAGATATAAATTATTTTATAAATAACTATGTTGCTATTTTGTTCGGGTCCTCAAACCAATTTGGGGATAAAACTTAGGTGGCTATGTCTATTTTTATGTTCATTCTCCTGAGTGGTTCCTAGGTTCAAAATTGCATCTCTTGATTTCAATATTGTCCTCGTATTTATTTTATTTGCTCGCAAATGAGTTCATTGATAGTTGTCTGCAGGCTAATTTTGAAGCAACATTGGCTAGGGAAACACTTCTCACAAGTGAAGAAGCAGTAATAGCTGCTGCCGCCGCTGAAGCGGTTGCTCTGGCAAAAGCAGCTGTCAAGGTTGCAAAGGATGCTGCTCAGTTGGTTGGCAAGAACAACTCCGCCAAGTCAGAAACTAAACCTGCATCTTTCTTATCAGGAGATGATACATCCCAGTTCAGAAGAATTCAGTTTACAGAAACAGAACGAATTGGCATACTAGGAGATTCTGTAGGAGCTGAAATTGGCATGGTAGACGATAATTCCTTGCAGGATGTGACAGAAGATTCTGATGATTTGGAGCCGACACTTGAAGAGCTCGAACTTCTTGAGGCAGAATTCTCCAAGAGCATAGTTGTGAGATCGAATCGTCAAGTAGAAAGGAAAGCAAGAAGAGCAAGAGCAGCAGAGAAGGCTTCTGCTGGTGTTGTGTCTGTGAGGTCTGGTTCTACCAGCCGCAGAAAGCGTGTTTCTTTGCAAGAAGTAGACTACTCTGACCCATTGCGTTACTTGAGAGGAACTACAAGCACTTCCAGGCTTCTCACTGCTACTGAAGAACTGGAGTTGTCAGAAGGAATTCAGGTGCGACTCACATAATAATTATACTGATGCTTTAAGGGCAAAAGGGTCCTTAGAATATAAGTTGACCTTTTGTTTTAGATTATATTGGTTATCCTCTTAGTGATCAATATCCATTCAGATAATAGTCCCTAGAGAGTCTTTTAGAATAAATACCTTACACTTTTCTATGTTGGCATAAATCTCCCTTTTGGGAATCATTAGAGACTGTTTAAGGGACTGACAATTAAACAAATGCTGATGCAAGATTTTGGTTTCACCCTCCTACGTGTGAAATATACATTGTCCTCCTGAATCTGCCATTTAATATTGAGATTTATGAGTAAACATCGAATGCCTTCCCTAGGGTCTCTAAAAATACCACCATTCTCTCCTGAGCTTATGATTTAGGTCATCATGTACCTCCCCAGCTTTGGAATTGGACAAGTCAATTGGCTTAAAGGCCCACTTTCTCTAGTTGAAAAATAGGTGATATCAGAGTGTTGATATGATGCCTCATCCAGTGCATCTGCTTTGGTGTGGAGGGGTGGTAAAGGATACTACCTGCAAACTCTGGTGGGATGTTTCTGATATTTACTGGACATTTCTTGACAAATAATTTAAGTAGTGCTACTTGACCGATTTTTATTTTGTACACTGACATTCAAAAAAAGAAAAAAATATCCATTTGTTGAATGCAATCTCCATTATATGGGGTTTTGTCAGAATATTCGGGAAGCCTTTGGTGGTACTTCATGCATGAGCTCTAGTGGGCTGGTGCACAGATAGGGTTTTGAGAGAACTCTTTCTTGTTATATACACCATTGCATCCATATCCAAATCAGAAGCTAGATTTTATTAGGTGTAAAAAGGGAGATGTGGTGTTAGGCCTGTCAGTTATTCCTTGCAATTAGCAATATAATCCAGGGAACTTACTGCTTGGGGATTTTTGCTAAAATTATTTTATGTTTGAAGTGAATTTCTTATGGGGAATTCTTCTCTTTGCACTTTATTTCATCTGATTTCTGATGTCTCATCTGTCACAAATATAATTCAGGACTTACTGAAACTAGAAAAGCTTCAAGAGGACCTTGAAGAACGATTTGGGGTTAAGCCCACCTTTGCACAATGGGCAGCTGCAGCAGGAGTGGACCAGAAAACCCTGAGGCGGCGCACAAATTATGGGATCCGTTGCAAAGACAAAATGATTAAAAGCAACATACGGCTTGTTATTTCAATTGCAAAAAATTATCAGGGAGCTGGGATGAATATACAAGATCTTGTTCAGGTATCATGCAAGTCTTACTTGTGTACGAAGAAATGAATCAAGTTTTTCATTGTGCAAAAGAAAATACCATTATAAAAGTGAAACTTAAATGAACTCTGTTGGCTACTTTGGCTGTGATGCTGGAATGGCTGAATCTTGCTCACTGACTCACAGGAAGGATGCCGAGGCCTTGTAAGAGGTGCAGAAAAGTTTGATGCTTCAAAGGGATTCAAGTTCTCAACATATGCTCACTGGTGGATTAAACAGGCAGTTCGGAAATCTCTTTCTGATCAGTCCAGGACAATCCGATTGCCAGTAAGTTCTGTACGAATTATTAGAAGCATTATCTTCAGCATTTGTTGTCAATAAAGTTGACTGGTTTAGAAATCCTTGTACTACCTTCTAATTTGCAATATTTTGGGGTGAACAGTTTCACATGGTTGAGGCGACTTACAGAGTAAAGGAGGCGAGAAAACAATTATACAGTGAAAATGGAAGGCATCCTAATAATGAAGAAGTTGCAGAGGCAACTGGGCTCTCAATGAAGCGGCTCAATGCTGTGCTACTAACCCCTAAAGCTCCAAGATCTCTTGACCAGAAGATAGGAATCAACCAGAATCTTAAACCTTCGGTATATCCTGTTTTTCCATCCAAATCCACTTTTTCGGGTGGCAATTCTCTTACCTACCTGAGTCATGAATATTTTTGCCACCTGTATCATACCTCTGATCTTCCTTCCTCATTTTACTCATGGGTTCTTGTATATTCCTTTTCCAGGAAGTGATTGCAGATCCCGATGCGGAGACAGCTGAGGAGCTGCTAATCAAGCAATTCATGAGGGAGGACCTGGAGAAGGTGTTGAACAGTCTGAACCCAAGGGAGAAGCAGGTCATCAGGTGGAGGTACGGGCTGGAAGATGGAAGGACGAAGACACTGCAGGAGATTGGGGAGCTGATGGGTGTGAGCAGGGAGAGAATCAGGCAAATTGAGTCATGTGCATTCAGAAAGCTCAAGAACAAGAGGAGAACCAAACATCTGCAGCAGTACTTGGTTTCATAAGCCTCTCCAGCCCCAGAAATCCAGAGCTCCATAACTCATTTCTGCAACTTAGTTCAAAGTTGGATAGAGCTCTGTGTTTCCCTCCTTTTACAATTATTCCTTCATTTTCCTTTTTCCTGCATGGAAATGTATCTTCTTGAGTAACATTAGAAGTTGTTTGTGCATAGAAACAAAAAAAAATTTTGTGTTAAGCATTTTTCGATTACTTGACAGACAGAATAAGCGCTTGCAGACTTGAAATGGAAGGACAGGACTCTTCGTTGACTCAGGGCTTGGGTTTGGGAATATTTTTAAACTGTTTTTTAGAATAGTTTTCAAAAATTATTTTCCAAAACAAAATTCTTATTAGCAATTCAAATATGAACAATAGTTGACTTTTTCTTTGCCAAGAGATTTTGGGTCTGTTTGTGAATTGTTTTTTACAATAGTTTTTTGCTTTCTAGAACCAATAACATAGAAAATTTATTTAACAATTAAAAAATATTTTTTGGTTACTCCATTTTTATTTTTAAGAACAAAAAATAGTGTTTACAAGAATATTTTTTAGTTGTTTTTTTAAGACTATTTTGAGAAATAATAATACAAATATGTAAAATGATTAAAAATAAAATATTAGATATAAAAATCATTTTTAAAACATATTTAAAAATATTAAAAATAGGTTAAAAATATTTTAATTTTTCAAATAGATTTTTGTTCTACAAAAATCAGAGAACAAGTTTTAAAAAATTATTTTCTAAAAATATTTTTCAGAAATATTTTCCAAATTAGTTACCAAACAGACTCTTTATATTTATGTATAATACAAAAATTTTAAAAATATTCTTTATATTTTCAATTATTTTTTTAAATAATCTAAAAAAACATTGAAAATTTTCAAAATTGTTATGAAAAAATCATTCTTCAAATAATCTTAACTAATATTATTGTTGTAAATTTTAACTAATATTTATTTTTAATAATTTTAAATAATAAAGTCGTTTGTTAAACATTAATATTTAAAATATTTAAAGTATTGTAGATATATAAGTTAACTATAAAATATTTATTATTAAAAATGAGTAGTGGATAAATCATAGTTATAAAATAGGAAAGTGAGATTTGATTCACTAATATGAGCGGAAAAAAAACCCAAAATTTTTTATATTATTATTATTTTCATATATTTAAAAATAATTTGAATACATACACTTTTTAATTATTCAACCAATTATTCTTACCATGTCATTCAAATTAGTTAATAACTAGACTTCTTATAGATGTTTCTCTTCTTTTAAATATTTTAATAATAATAATAATAATAATATGTAGGATTTTTTTCTTCTAAAAACAAATACCTCGTAGGATTATTATTTTAGTTTCCTAAAAGTTTAGAAAATGTTGTCAAATAAATCCTATTTAATCATAATTATCAATTCAAAAAGTAATAAAGTTGTTTATTAAATAATAAATAATAAATTTAATAATATATGATTAATTTATTTAATATAAAATATTTATTTATTTATTTATTTATTTATTTTTATACTATATATCAAATTATATCCATATTGTAAAACTTTTTATATTTAAAAAAAATTACAACAAATTTTATTCTCTATTATATTAAATAATTATTAATATTATATAATAAATACAAATTTATTATTAGTTTATTTATTATCAAGAATATGAATTTATTTTTAACTTATTAATATTAAAATAAACTCTATTTTTTTTCAAATTCATACTTTATAATGTTTCTAAAAAAAAAAGAGTAAATAATAAAATAAAATAATAATAATAATAATAATAATAAAATGTCTAAAAGGAAGGGAAACATAAAAACTTTAGTTGTTAATTGATTTGGATGACATGACAAATAAAAATGATATTTTTTTAGGATAATTGGATGACTCATTAAAAAGTGCATATATTTTAAATTATTTTTAAATGAATAAAGATAATACTAATTTAAAATTTTTGAGATTCTTTTTCTATATATTTTCATATTAGTGAATCAAATCTCACTTTTCTCTATAAAATAAAATATATTATCATTAGAATTAGCAAATCAGACAACAAAAATTTGACATTAAAAATAAAATAATTATTTTGATGTAATACCTAAAATTATTTTTAATTTTAAATTATAATATTAAGTTATTTTACCAAATATGATTAATTTACTTAATCACTTAAATTAAGTTATTAAGTCACTAAGAATTCCTTTTAGACCAATACGAAACAAAGTCCAAAATGTTGTCATGACATATCTTACTATAGACCCCTTTTGAAGTGAGGGGGGGACCTCCCCATGCATAAGACGAGCTGCATGGACAACTGGCCAAGGGCATGGATGCCCATGAGGGTGGTTGGAGAAAGCCATGCTGGTTGAGAGAGGAACAGGAGAGGGGTATAGCTGAGACAGGGAGGGGGTTTTCGAGGGGCACGGAGGGTGAACGGGAGAGGAGGACACACTTTGAAGGGGCAGGTGAGGAGAGAGGGAGCAAAGACCATCTTCACCCAGAAAGTCTAGGTCTGGCTATCTTCTTGTCTCCCATTTTCATTACGTTATTCTTTTTTGCTTAGTTTGCACTTGATTTCCTGGCATGAACGGTCGATAGGGAGTAGGCATGGGGGACCACAGGATGGTTCTGACCTCTAGGACGCTCAGAGGGTGCTCTAAAGCATCCATTCATTCCCTTTATTTGGTTGGTTATCATTTGCCTTCATTCTTTTCAAACCCCATGCATGGCCACCCCCTGCAACCCCCACGTCCCTTTCCTTCTTCAATGGGCGGAGGTTCACCTAGCGCCTCTAGCGAGCTCCTCCGCCGCCGACGCTCCAAGGGTTGCATCTCCACCCCTCTATGTCCTCCCAAACGACCCCCGCGATCGTCACTCTGCCCACCAAGTCGCTGCTATCGGTCGTGGAGTCCCTATTGCACTCCTCATTCAAGCCCAGCTTGGCCTCGCCGGACCCGTTTGCGGTGCTGGTGGCCCTGCGTCAGGTGCGACGCAGCCCCGGATCTCGCACCCACTGGCACCCCAGATACTTGCACCGCCTGTGACTCACCCGGCCGCGTTGGGAGCTCGGCCATTAACGTCGCCCTCTCAGATGATGAGAGGTCTGTCACCTCCACCGCCCTGTTGTCCCCGCCGTCTCCATCGGCGGCGCTCGTGTTAGGGACCTAACGAGCCTCGTGGCCCTCCACCTCAATGGCCATCTCGCCTCTCGTCTCGTCGGCGGCAGCGACTTTCTCTGGGAGATGTTGCCCGGGGGGGGGGGGTAGGCTGTGATGGGAATGGGGGTTTTGGGCTTGCCCATGATGGCAATGGATATGGGCTTGAGTTGGAGCCCAAGCCCAAGTCTGTGATGGAGATAGGTGCCTTGGGCTTGCCCATGGTGACTGATATGGGCTTGAGTAGGAGCCCAGGCCCACGCATGTTGATGGAGGGCCTCATGCTCTCCATGCCAGCCACCCTCATGGCCCAAGTCCATGTTGAGTTAGCCCATTTGGCTGCTTCAATTCTAAAAAAGAATCTTTAAGCCTCTAATCTTTGTAATTTATTAATTTATTTATTAATTTTTATTTTTATCTTATTTTATTTTTACTTACCTTTTTAACTCAACTTAAGCATAACCGAAAGACAAATTATTAGAATTGGATATCGTTTTTGAAACTCAAAATAATTTATATTTCACCTTCCCTTCTTTAGTTATGTCTAATCACCATATATGAATTTTTTTTTTTATAATTAACTTGTGTTGGTCTCGATGAATTTGCTACATTCTAAACTTTAAATCTTATTTTCAAAACTTAGGTCCTTAAGTAATTTTTCAAAAATACGACTTTCAAATTTAATTTTTGATCCCGAAAGCCTCACTGCTCATTTTCAGTCGTTCAAATATCATTTTGATTAATTAGTAACATTATTACCTATTTATTTATTTAGTTCTTTTAAAAATCCCATTCCTTAAAGCCCAATTCTTCAAAAATCCAATGTCCTAAATTAATTTTCATATCTCAAAATTTCCACTATCCAATTTCACTCATTTAAATATTATGTTTGTTAATCATTATTATTGTTTCGTATGTATTTATTTATCTTCTTCTAAAAATTTCATTCATTAAAGTCTAATCCTTCAAAAATCCTATGTCCTAATTTAATTTTCAATCCTAAAAATTCCACTATTCGTCTAAATGTTATTTTCCTTAATTAGAATTATTATCCTACATTTATTTATTTATTTAAAGTCCAATTCTTCAAAAATCCAACGTCCTAATTTAATTTTCAATCTCAAAAATTCCACTACTCATTTTTTATTCGTTTAAATATTATTTTCGTTAATTAGTATTATTATTCCATATTTATTTATTTATTCCAATCATTAAAGTTTAATTCTTCAGAACCCGACTTCCAAATTTAATTTCCAATCTCAAAAACTCCACCGTTCATATACCGCTGTTTAATGACTATTCTCGTCATTAATGTTATCTCATCCATTTATTTATTCAGTTATTCATGTATCAAAGATCTCATCTCTAAATAAATTCTTAAATTTTCAATTTCTAAGTTTAATCCCCAATCTCTAAAAATTCCATCTTTCGCAATTATTTACCTGATCTTTATTATTTCACCATCATTATTATTCCATTCATTTACTTATTCACTCATCCATTTATCCACTTATTTAAAATTCCCCTTTGTAGGCCCCCCCCCCCCCCCCCGAGGATTTTTTTTTTTTTTATGTTTACTTTTCTTACTACCCGGGATTTCAGCTGAATGAGGCGGCTGAATTGAGACAGGAGGGCAAGTAGTGGCTTGCCAAGGAAGATAGAAACAGGAGACATCCGGAAAAAAGGAGAGGTTTTTCTGAAGAAAGAAAAAAACGTTGTGAGGAGGGCGGATGGTTTTCTGAAGAGAAAAAAACAGAGAGGAAAAGAGCGAGTAGAAGGCAAGTTGTATGATCTTCGCTTGAGGATTCAGGTATGGCGATTATGAGCACTTTCACTCCGTATTTTCTTTATTTTCCTCGTTTGACATCATCGTGCTTAGGCATGGTTTAATGGGTTTGTTAAGATATGTGTTTCGCTTTGCCTTTTCTCTGATTTTCTCTGTTTTCTCCCTCAAATGACTGGGGTATGCTTTTGCTTTCTTCGAGTTTGATGTTTGATTAAATACCTAAAAGCTTAATGCTCATTCCACCAGCTGCCATTTTGTTCATCACTCATGAAATGAGGTTGTGCCTGATAGTTTCTTGAGTCTCTTATCTTTGCTCTGTTTTAGCCATTTCATCCTTTGTGCTTTTATGCTCGCATGTGCTTAACTGTGAATGGCTTTGGACTGTGTATCATTCTTTAAGAAAACTTTGGCTGCACCTAATTTGGATGATGATGGTCACTTGAATGTATTTGGACCGAAAATAAGGGTTTGGATTGGCATGGTCATTGGTTTTCATATGAGCCCGTGTTCAGGACTGTGAGAGAGGAGATTTGGGTCAGGCTACAAACTCCTGCAAAGGAAAGAGGGTAGGGAAAACTATGGGAAAGGAGTGTTCTCGAAGGAAATATAGTGTATCATTCAGAAATATGCCTGAAAGGTAATGAGCCGAGAAGTTTGGGACAGCTGAAACGGAGATGATGAGAATGTTTGTGAAAATGAGAAGAAAGTGCAGTTCTGTGACGTGGCGGCAAGTATATCAAGCTTCAAGTGACTTCCAGATTTGTTGCCGAGCTGCACGATCTTCAACTTTGATGAAATGCTTATGTTCAAGACCTCGTTCTCCATTTTTCTGTAGCATGTCACGTGTTCAAATGGGAAAATCCAGGTTGCATGGTCTGTGAAAGCGGAGAGGAATCGGCGGGCAGAGGGGGAGCACTACCTAAGCTGTTGTAGCCAGTGAGAACTTACAACTGGTCTTAGTTAAGATGATCATAACTGTTGTAATTCCGGGAAGCAACCTCTACATACCCATTAAGCCATCCCACTAAACCCTTTCCTCTCTCTAAACCTAACCATACCCACGAATCCACTTATCTCTCTATAAGTTTGCTTACCCCAATGCCTTATTCTCCACAGTTGATATACCATATGTCACAGCATCCATTGTCAATTGTTTGCACCTCCCCCATGCCATCTCTCCACTGTTCTTACCTACTGGACTTCACCACCCTCCATGACACCCAACAAGGCCATCCATTTCATACCTGCAGGCACCTAAACCATGCGTGCATGGTCATTCCACCTCATTCCATTCTCAATCCTTACATACCCGTCACCATGACCACCTAATCCTTCCTCACCCATCATACACATCTTGCACCTCACCACCTCACCACCTCATTACTCACCTTCCCCATCCATCCTCATGCACACGTACCCATCTCTCATGCCCACCTTCATAATACCCATACTCATCATCTAACCATCTGTGCTCACCCTTCATGCCCTCATGTTCACCACCTTTCTAAGTGCCCAACGCACCTATCACTAAGCTAACCTAATAACTCCCCATCCGTCATCCTCTCACCGTCCCGTTCATTCAGTCAAGCCTTGCGGCGTCCACACCCTCACCAGAAAATTTTCCTCATGTCGGTAGCAGCCCGACACCAGGCCACCACCTCCCCATTTCATGCGCCTACCGCCGAACCTGAGTAGTGCGGCATCACTTGAGCTTCAGTCATCTGTCTCCTCCTCAATCCACTTCGCTGGTTGGATTTTCATCACCTTCGCTTCAATCCTCATCATAGAATCTCATTCGTTGTCACGTTGAAGCGTTGGATGAATCACGGAAGCCCGCGCCTCTCCTGTTGATCGTCTCTTCATCACTGAGATCTACGTCGGCGCCGCTGTTTGTAGGTGCAGCCCTCCCCATCTCCAGCTGCAAAGGCCTTTCGGTGGGGGCATGCAGCAGCAGCCTATGCATATGCGCCCCCAAGTTCAATCCCCCTTAGCAATCCCTTTAGAGGCGCCCTTCTTAGGCTTGTGTTTGAGGTCAGCAGCAGTCGGCTTTGTAGCCCTTGCCAAGCAAGCCACCCAGCCCACCAGTATGCTGCCATATAGCCCATTTCAGTAGTCATTGCCTCACCCAGGTTCCCCAGCAGAGTCACCATTGGCATCGATCAGGGTCCATTACCTCAGCATGGGCCATGTTGAGCCTCTAAATGCGGCACTAGTTGTACCCAAGCCCACTAGCATGATTCTATTTCACGTGGCCTCCTTTCTTGGCCCATCCCCAAAGCCCACATACTCTAAAAATTGATTTCAGAAATCTAATTTCCAAGTAATCTGACTCTATAATCTTTTATCCTTAGAATTTTCAAGTCCAAAAATTCCCTCTTCCAATAAGTTTTTCAGAATTCTACCTTTCATATCTATTTATTTACTCTTTATTATTATTAATTTTGTTATTATTATCAGTATTCCATGTTTAGTTATTTATTTCTTTTGAAAATTCCAATCGTTGCTTAAAAATTCCACTGCCCACTTCCGATTCGTGTAAATATCATCTTTATTTAATTATTAATACTATTCTATATTTACTTATTTATTTCTTTTTAAAAATAAAATCTCATGCGTTCAATTTTAATTCTTCAAAAATCCAACATCCCAAATTCAATTTTCAATCTCAAAATTTACACTATTCAATTTCGTTCTTTTAAATATCATGTTTGTCAATTATTATTATTATTATTTCGCATGTATCTATTTATCATTTTTTAAAAATCTCATTTATTAACGTTAAATTCTAATCTTTCAAAAATCCCATGTCCTGATTTAACTTTTCAATCCTAGAAATTCCATCATCCGTCTAGATTTTATTTTTGCTAATTAGAATCCTTATTCCATATCTAATTATTTATTCAAAGTCCAATTCTTCAAAAATCTGACTTCCTAATTTAATTTTTAATCTCACAAATCTCACTCTTCACTTTCATCCGTTCTAATATCGTTTTGATTAATTAGTAGCATTATTCCATGCTTAGCCACTTATAACTCTTAAAAATCCCAATCATTAAAGTCCAATTCTTCAAGATTCCGATTTCTAAATCTAGCTATTTGAAATTCCAATTGTCCTATCTCCGAACTCAATTCTCAGTTTCCCATGCTCCAATTCTTGTATTTATCCCGCTACTTATTATTATCATTATCACTATCATCTTATTCATTATTTTTATAAATTTTGCCTTCGAATGATTTCTAAGATTTCCAATTTTTATACATCAACTTTCATAATTTCTACTTCTCAAATAACTTACGATTCTGATCCCTTTTAAAATTTAACTCTCATAATCCCAATTTTCGTAACTTAATTTTTCTTTAAAATCCCGAACTTTCAAATAATTATTCAAAATCCCAATTTTCTTTCAAATTTAATTTCTAAAAGTTCTCATTCTTACATTTAACTCCTAAGAATCCAATTTTCAAATAATCTCTAAGATTCCGATTCTCAAATGAATTTCAAAAATCCAGTTTTTCTTCGAACAATTTTAATCCCTGTTTAGTGATGCATGTGATATGTTTTGTGCTCTACATGGTGTACTAACCCTCTCTATTGATAGCGCATGGTGGCTCGTTGCCCAGGTATGTACCCATTTTCCCTCTAATCGTTGTCTATGCATGTCTCAATTCATATGTGTGCATGATCATTCAGGATATTCATCGATTCACTTATCAATTGCCACGTCAGCTTCATTTTATTAGTAGAGACCCGACTTTAGGGACTTAGAGGGGTGATATGGTCTTCACCGTACCTTCCCGATAAGCAACCTGACCCTTGAACCCGACCCGATTTTTCGTAGATCACCTTTTCCAAAATAAGGAGTCGCACTTAGGGTTTTCTTTCTTATTTTGTTTACCCTTTTTAAAAATAAAACAAAAATAAGTGGCGACTCCAAGTCATTTTTTTAAACAATAAAATCATTTTCAAAGTAAAATCAAGCTCGCCATCGAGTGGAAAATGCATGAGCCGAAATACGGGGTCCACACCCCTCTAAATAATTCTTCAAATTTCCAAATCTCTAAATTCAACCTCCAATTTCCAAAATTTCCATCTTCGTGATTATTTATCCAATTGTTAATATTTTTGTATTTTATTCATTTATTTATTCGATTGTTCGTTTATTTAAAATTTCATCCCTAAGTAATTCATCAAATTTCCAATCCCTAAGTCCAATTTCCGATTTCCGAAACCTTAACTTCTGCAATTATTTACCCAATCATTATTATTTTGTCATTAATATTATCCCGTTCATTTATTTATTCACTTATTCATTTATTTAAAAATTCCGTCTTTAAATAATTTTTCAAAATTCCGATTTCCATATTTAGTTCTTTGAAATTCTAATTTTCCAATTTTTGAACTTAATTTTCAATTTCCAATATGCCAATTCTAGCATTTATTCCGTTACTTATTATTATTATTATCATGATTATTATCATTTTATCCGTTTATTTCTAAAAACTCCGCCTTCGAATGATTTACAAGATTTCCAATTTTTATAATTCAATTTCCACAGTTTTTGCTTCTCAAATAACTTTCAATTCTGATTTCTTTCAAAATTTAATTTCCAAGGTCTTAATTTTCATAGTTTAATTTTTTAAAATCCCGAACTCTCAAATCATTTTCAAAATTCCAATCTCTTTCAAATTTAATTTTTGAAATTCTCATTCTTACATTTAATTTCTAAAAGTCTGATCTTCAAATAAACTCCGAGACTCCAATTTTCAAGTAATCTTCGAAACTCTAATTTTTCAAATAAATTTCAAAAATCCAATTTTCTCTCAAATAGTTTTAATTCCATTCCAGTTTTTGAACAATCTTCTGCTCCTCTTGATTTTAATAAGCATGAATGAATTTTCCATAATTCCGAATAATGGAATTTATGGGATTAATTCATGCAAAAATAAACGGGCTTTGGTGGGGGCCCCACATATGTGACTGATTGATTGATTTATTGATTGATAGATTTGATTATTACACATGATTGATTCATTTTGCTCTATGACATGCTTGAGATCATTCTTTAATTGTGTACTAACTCTCTTTCTTGATAGCGCATTGATCATTTGACACCAAGGTATGCCCCGTTCTCACTTCAGTTGTTCTTTATTGAGTGTTTTGATTCCCATATTTGTATGGTCGTTATGAGTATTCATTGATTTCCTCATCATTGCCACATTAGCTTCGTTTTATTAGTAGAGACCTGACTTTAGGGACTTAGAGGGGTGCTACGGTCTTTGCCGTACCTTCCTAATAAGTAACTTGACTCCCGAACCCGATTCGGTTTTTCGTAGACCACCTTTTCCGAAATAAGGAGTCACACTTAGGGTTTTCTTTCTTATTTTGTTTACCTTTTTAAAATAAAACAAAATAAGTGGCGACTCCAAATCATTTTTTCTTAATTAATAAAATCATTTTTCTGATAATAATTGAGCTCCCCATCGAGTGGGAAACGCATCAGCCGAAATGCGTGGTCCACACTTACACATAAAAATTTTCTATGTTTGGTTTTCATTTTGTGTGTTGATCTTTGTCTTCCCAAATAAACAAGGGTTTTGGCAATAATTTTTAAAATAGTTTTGAGAAATCAAAGTTTCTCTTAAAATATTTCAAGTGTTTATAAAAATGACATTTATAAATAAAGAAAGAGAGTGGAAATGGGTTGTCCACTCTCTTTTTATTTATTTATTCTAAGGATAGAAATATGAAATATATAAGATAATTAAATAAGATATTTTCTCAATTTTATTTAGATTTGATATTTAAGGAAAATAAAACTTCCAAAATTATTATTTTATACTTGGAAATAAGGTAGTCATTCCTTAATAAAAATAGTTCCACTCATTTTATTTTCCATTTCTCAGTTATTTTATTTTATTTTTATTTTAAGTTTAAGGAGAACCTATATCTAATAAAATTAAAAAATTTCAAATTATGCATATCACAATATTATATTAAATATAAAATAATTACTTGAAAGATATCCATCAAGCAAATGCATCAGTAGAAAATTTATATTTTAATTGTAATACCAAGACAAGAAAAAGGTAAAAATAAATAAAATATAAATAAAGAGAAAAAAAATATATAAAAAAGAAGAAGGTAAAGAAATGATCTAAGGAAAGTATGGAGGGAAATCTTTTAACATTTTCTATTATTTTTATTTAATTTTAATAAAGTATTTTGAAAAGTGAAAAAAAGTATTAATAAAAATAGAAAAATAAAATTTTCATGTTTGGTTTATCATGAGGAATACAAGAAAAGAATTAAATATAATTAGAATTAGGGGGTGTTTGATAAAACTTAATATTTATTACTTAATTACTTAAGTTGATTTTAAGTTAAATTATACTTAAATTGTTGATTTAAATTTATTATTTAATTTTTCTTTAAATATTAAAATTGTTTAATAAAATTAACCTAAAATTTATTCTAAATATTTAAATGGACATATTTATCCTCATAAAGTACAATTAAGATAAAAGAGGTCAAGTAATAATGGATGTCGTGGAGATAATTAGGATAAATGAAGATAAAATGATAAAATGAAGACGTAGACTTAAAAATAAATTAATTATTTTTATCAATTACTAAAAGTTGTTTTTCACTTTAAGTCATATCATTAAGTTATTTTGGAAGACCTGCTGGCCTGTTGTTGGGGGGGAAGTGATGCAGGTCTTTGAGGAGCTCCACTCGCAGAATGTGATCTTTCGAAGCCATAATGCAACCTTCTTAGTGCTGATCCCGAAGAAAGAGGGGGCTAGTGATGTGTAGGATTATAAACCAATCAGTCTAGTGGGGAGTCTTTATAAAATTATTGCTAAAGTTCTAGCAAATAGATTGAAAGGAGTAATGGGAAAATTGGTTTCGAATAGTCAGAATGCTTTTGTAGAAGGGAGGTAGATTTTGGACGCTATTTTGGTGGCTAATGAGGTGATAGACTCAAGGAAGAGAAGTGTTGGGACAGGCTTAGTGTGCAAATTGGACATTGAGAAGGCTTATGACCACGTAAACTAGAGGTTCCTCATGTCAGTCTTGGAGAAGATGGGTTTTGGTCCAAAATGGAGTAAATGGATTTTTTGTTGCATATCGACTGTGAGAATGGCAGTGTTAGTGAATGGTACTCCCACAGATTTCTTCTCAACGTTTAGGGGCCTAAGGCAAGGTGATCCACTCTCACCTTACTTGTTTGTGCTAATCATGGAAGCGCTCAGTAGTTTAATTTCAAGAGTTGAAGAGAATGGTTTTATTAGGGGCTTCAAGGCATCGGGAAGACGGGGAGAAGGGGTGTCAGTCTCCCACCTATTGTTTGCTGATGATACTCTCCTTTTTTGTGAGGATGATAGGGATCAGCTGATTTTTTGGAAGTGGGTTGTTATCTGCTTTGAAGTAGTTTCAGGTCTAAAAATTAATTTGCAGAAAAGCGAAATTATTCCAATTGGGGGAGTGGAAGAGGTGGATAGAGCTGCTGTAGTTTTCGGGTGTAAAGTGGGGAATCTCCCTACGAATTATCTAGGCCTACCTCTTAGAGCATCCCACAAGTCGTGTAGAGTTTGGGATGGGGTAGAAGAAAGATTCAAGAGAAAGTTGGCTATGTGGAAAAAACAATATCTCTCTAAGGGAGGTCGTCTTACCCTCATAAAGAGCACACTCTCAAATCTCCCTATCTACTTCATGTCTCTTTTTGTTATCCCAAGGAAAGTGAGACTCAGATTGGAAAAAATTTAAAGGGAGTTCTTGTGGGGAGATATGGAGGAAAGAAGGAAGATCCATTTGGTGAGATGGGAGGTTATTTGTAAAGATAAGAGGCATGGAGGGTTGGGGTTAAGGTACTTGAAGGATTTCAATCATGCTTTGCTCGGAAAATGGCTATGGAGATTTCCTATAGAAAGGGAGAGTTTTTGGAGAAGAGTCATTGTTGGTAAATTTGGGGAGGTACAAGGTGGGTGGACCACTAGAGAGGTGAGAGAGTCTTATGGGACGGGCCTTTGGAAAGACATTAGGAAGGGTTGGGAGGAATTCTTTCTCAGAACTAGGATTCATATTGGAAATGGGAGACGAACCAGATTTTGGTGGGACATGTGGATAGGAGATTCTAAGCTAAAGGATCTCTTCCCTTTGCTGTTTAGAATTGTAGCTAATAATTCTGCAATAGTGGTTGATCTGTGGGGAAGACAAGAAGGTGGAGGTGGGGGTTGGGAGGTGCACTTTAGAAGACCCTTTCAAGATTGGGAGTTAGAGGAGGTGAACCGCTTTTTGGGCTACATTTCTGCAGTAAGGGTGCAAGAAGGGGAGGATTTTCTGGTTTGGAAAATTGAGAGAAAAGGAACGTTTAAAGTAAATTCTTATTATAGGTCTTTGAAGGAAGACAATAGCCCTTTATTTCCAAAAAAGGAGGTTTGGGGTTCGTATGCCCCTTTAAGAACTCGTTTTTTTGCTTGGGAAGCAGTTTGGGGTAAAATTTCCATTATAGATATGCTAATGAGGAGGGGTTGGTCTATGGCTAATAGATGCAACCTGTGCAAAGAAAATGAGGAAACGGCAAACCACATCCTAATTCATTGTGGTAAGACAAGGGGTCTTTGGAACTTATTGTTTTCTTCGTTTGGGGTGGTGTGGGTGCTTCCGGATTCGGTGAGAAATTTGCTTCTTGAGTGGAAAATGAAAGGCATGGGGAAGAAAAGGAGTGTAGTTTGGAAAATGGCGCCTATTTGTCTGTTTTGGTGTATTTGGGAAGAGCGAAATCGAAAAACCTTCCTAGAGGAAGAGATGACAAATACGAGATTGAGGAAACTTTTTCTTCGGTCCCTACTTGAATGGTCTCAACAATTTGTGGAATTGGACTTGGACTATCTCTCTTTTCGGATTTTGTTGGGTGATAGGGTTGTTATTTAGCTAATCCTTATTAGACTTTATTTTTCTCTTGTTGCCTTGTTTTAGGCCTTCTTTGTATACAACCTGTGTACTTAGGGAGCGCTCCCTGTTTTCTGGCATTTTTTTTAATCTAATGGTTCTCTTTGTCTATAAAAAAAAAAAAAAAAAAGTTATTTTACTAAATATAATTTAATTAACGACTTAAATTAAGTTATTAAGTCACTTTTAAGTTATTAAGTTAGTTTATTAAACGTCCACTTAATTAGAAACTTTTTATATTTTTAAATTATTTAATTTTATATATAAGATGAAAATTAATACAATGAGTAGGTGTATAAAAATAATTTATTAATCTCCCGTTTACAAACATAAAATATTATTATTTCTACCCAAACATTGCTGAATGAGTCAAAATTCTTCTGCTATTTGTCATAGTCGTTAGGCATTTGTTTTTTTTCTTTTGTAGAAGGTGGTATGTTGTTGGCTAGTTAGTAGGAAGTCACTTAGTGCAGTTAGTGGAGTCTAGTTACTTCTGAAACTTTTGTGCAACCAACCATTCCATATTTTGGTGGTCACTATGATATTTTCCATTAATAATTTTTTTAAGAGAAAAAAAAAAATTCTTTTATGATATTTTCCTTACATTTACTATTTTCTTTGGGTTGATTTTTTTTTTCTTAACATCCCAAGATAAAAAAAATAAATAAATGTTTTTATGGTATCTAGAAATAATAATAAAATAGTTTTTTTACAAACCCACCTCGATGGATTTGGGAAAAGTATAAACGGGTTATAGGCAAGTTCAAGAAATTTTTTTCTTAAAACCCAATATCAAGTTTGGATTTGAAAATTTTACTTTTTATAGAATAAAATAAAAAATAATTTCATTTATTTATTTTTTTTCACTTTTTTGCATGTATAAAAAGAATCTCATAAATATAAACATAAAATTTATAATATTTGTGTATTTTTTAAAATATACTTATTTTTAATATAATTAATTTTAATATAATTTTTTTTAGAAATATAAATAAAATAAACCTTCCCTACCACATTTAAGGTTCTTTGGAATGAAAAAAAATAATTAATCTAAATAATTAAGATTGGATAGGATGAAAGTGAGCTCTTTCATTATAATCCTTAGGTTAATGTAAAAAAAAAAAGTTTAATTAAAAATGATAATGAAACGAGTTTTTTTTTAGATATCCATCCAATCCCCTTGTTATATATAGTTAAATTAAAAATCATTTAATTCATTTTTTTCATTCTTCCCCTTTTCCAACAAATATAAGTTAAAAAATCACTTCTCAAAAAAAGAAAAAAATTATTCATAAATAATTTTATTTTTAATATAATTAAAATTTTAAATAAAAATAAAAAAATAAAAAAAATAAAACAGGCAGCCAAGGTATGAAGAAATCTTATACTTTTTTTTATCTCATATTTATTTATAAATAATTTTATTTTTAATATAATTAAAATTTTAAAACAAAAATTGAAAAATAAAACTGTAGAGGCACCTAATTGCTGTCCCGGTAACAATTATATAAAAAAATATTTAATTTAATTTAATTAAAATTATGGTTATTATTTCACATTTAATAATATTTTAATAATAATATTCTATTCAAATTTAATAATATTTTATTAATAATTGATGATGGGAGAAAATAATATTAAAAAAATGATATTGTTTTGTGATGATTTTAAAAAGTGTTTTTAATTTTTTTTAAATGTTATAAAGGTTTATTTTATAAAATTATTGTTAAAATATTTTTTTAATGATATTAATAATTTATTTAACAATGATTTTCAGTAATATTTTTAGTATTTTTAATATTTGATAAAAGTTTCTATTTTTTAAATGTTTAAAAAGTACAATGATTTTCAGTAATATTTTTAGTATTTTTAATATTTGATAAAAGTTTCTATTTTTTAAATGTTTAAAAAGTAAAAAGTGCTTTTAGCTGGGAAATATTTTTAGTGTTTTTAATATCTAAAATAATTATTTTTGATTAGATTTTTTCAATTTAAAAAAAATAAAAAACGTTGTATAAAATTATTATCACTTCTCATTTTGTGTAAAAAACAGTTTTATTGGTTTGAAAATTTGGGATAAAATGAAATAAAAACTTTAAATTTAAAAATTCAGGAAAGAGAAAAAGAAAAAAATAGAAAACTGAGTGAAGAAGTAAAACAGAAGGGACAAAATCTGATGAAGACAGGCTGAATGGCATAGGGTGGCCCCTCTGAAACCCTCTGGGCAAGAGGGCAAGCGAGTAGGTGTAAGACCCACATTTATACCGCCCTTTTCAACGCCATTTCTTCAATCCCAAGCCCACGCTACACACAACAATGAAGACCAAGAGGAAAACCGAAGCCCAAACGACGCCGTTTCATGGCCCCAACCTTCACCCTCACCCACACCCAGAGCACAATGACGATGGCGGAGCCCAGCACGAAGAAGACGAAACGACGCCGTATCAGGAGGCTCAGCAAGATGAGGAGGTGGAGGAGGAGGAGGAGGAGGAAGAAGAAGAAGTGGAGGAGGGGAGGGGGAGGGGGAGGGGGAGGGGAAGGGGAAGGGGAAGGGGAAGGGGAAGGGGGGGAGCAGTCTGAGCGGCCGAAGCTGGACGATGGGTTCTACGAAATCGAGGCCATTAGGAGGAGGAGGGTTCGCAAGGGTCAGCTTCAGTACCTCATCAAATGGCGGGGTTGGCCTGAGAACGCCAACACTTGGGAGCCCTTGGAGAATCTTCAGGCCTGTTCGGATGTCATTGATGCTTTTGAAGATAGGTACTTGCTTTATTTATTTTCATCCTTTTGGTTTTTTTTTCTTTTCCTAGTTTTCAGGGTTTGTTTGGCTGCTGAGAAAATTGCTTGCATTTTGCTTTTGTGTCACTGTGGAGGAGTATGAAGCTTGGTTACTAGTTTAAACATAAATTGGAGGGTCGGAGTGTGGGTTGATTCAATTGATTTCGTGTGTGTGTGTATGTGTGTGTGTTTTTTTTGCCTTGGTTTTGTTTTGTTTTGTTTTGTATTTTTTTTTTTTAATTGTAAAGGGTATGAAGCTTGAATACTGTTGTACAATCTGCTGTCCTTTTCTGATTTCATTGATGCTTTTGAAAATAGGTACTTTGCCATTACTTTTTGTTTCTTTTCTGGGATATTTTTTCCCCTGGGGGGTGTTTGGTTGTTTGGTCGCTTAAAAAATTTGCTTGAGCTTTGCAGTCACTGTACAGGTGTATAATGGTTTAATGCTGTTTTAAAAATAAAAATGTAGGGTTAGACTACAAATAGATTCAATTGATTTGTAGTGTGTTTCCTGGCTTGGGTTTTATTTTGCTGACTGTCTAAAGGATGAAGCTTGAACCGAATTTCAGAGTTTGCATTCCGGTTCTTATGTTGTTGATGCTTATGAATGTGTTGCTTGCTTTTTTATTTTCTTATTTTCTGGGTTTTGGAGGGTTTGTTTGGTTGCTGAGAAAATTGCTTGCATTTTGGATTTTTGTGACTGCAAAGGAGTATAAAATTGAACACTCTTTGAAGATGGGTACATGCTTTTCATGCTTTCTTTTCTGTGTTCTGGTGGGTTTGTTTGGTTGCTGAGATAAAGCTTGTGTACCACTTCAAAAACCAGATGGGGGTTAGAGTGTGGGTAGATTGATTTGATTTCTAGTATGTTGTTCATGCTTGGTTCTCTCTCTCCCCTCCTTTTTTTTTCTTTAACCGTGAAATTTGAATGCTATTTTAGAATCTGCAGTCTATGCAGAAGTTGTTGATACTTTTGAAGATGGGGCTTGCATGTTATTTTAGTTTTTTTTTGTTTTGTTTTTCTGAGCTTTGGATCATTTGTTTGGTTGCAGAGAAAATTGCTTGCCTAGAAAATTGCTTGCCTTTTGAATCTGTGTGACTATATAGAATTCGAAGCTTGAATACCCCTTTGAAAATGAAATGGGGGTTAGTGTGGATCTTTGAGAGGATTGCTTGCCTTTCCCATTTGTCTGATTGTAGAGAATATGAAGCTTGATTGCTATTATGGATTTTTTCAACTCTGTTGAGTGTGTGAAGCTTGAATTCCATTTTAAAAATCAACTGGAGGTTCTAGTTTGTACTGATTAAATGGTCAAGTTTGTTCCTTTGTTTTTTTTTTTTTTTGTCTTTTTTTTTTTTTGTGTAATTGTTTTGAGCATGAAGCTTGAATGCTATCTAAGAGCAATAGGGTTAGTTTATGGATTGATTGAATTGGTTTATAGTCTTCCTCTTTTTTTTTTTTTTTTTTCTCCCTGTGGTGTTTGGTTGCAGAAAAAATTGATTGCCATTTGAATCTGTGTGACTATATGGAATATGAAGCTCTAATACTCTTTTGAAAATGAAATGGGGATTAGTGTGGATCTATGAGAGGATTACTTGCCTTTTCCATTTGTCTGATTGTAGAGAATATGAAGCTTGATTACTATTATGAATTTTTCCAACTCTGTTGAGTGTGAAGTGTGAATACTATTTTAAAAATCAACTAGAGGTTCAAGTTTGGACTGATTAAATGGTCAAGTCTGTTAATTTTTTTTTTCCTTTTTTTTTTGTGTAATTGTTTTGACCATGAAGCTTGAATGCTGTTTTAAGAGCCGGAGGGTTAGTTTATGGATTGATTGAGTTGGTTTAGTCTTCCTTTTTTTTTTTTCTCTTTCCTGTGGTGTATTTTTTTTGAGGTGTTTGGTTGCTGAGAAAATTACCAACATTTTTCCATTTGTGCAACTGATAGAGAGTAAACTTGATATATTTCCACTTTTTATGTTGCTTTGTTTTCTTGGCAACCAAATGGAGGGTTGGAGTTTGGATAGAACTGATTAGAAGTATTCTTCTTCTCTTCATTCTTTTTTTGCTTGACTTTTGAAGGCTGAGATCTAAGAGAAATAGGTCTTCTCGGAAGCGCAAGCGCAAGTCTGGAGGTAGTGCTCAAACCCTTCCCAAGAAGAAACAGCAGCGTTCTGGTGCTAGTAATGTAAGGGGTGTGCATTTTCGTATCAATGATGAGCATCTTCTATCTACGCATGTCAACACTTTGGGTCATGCTGATATTGAGGGGGTTAATGGGGCTGTCAACAATGTGGAAATGACCAAGGAAAGCAATGAAAATGGGTCTGGAGATGTTTCCCTTCAAATTCCACAGAGGGAGGAGGACAACGATTCAGATCCGAAGCTTATAGAGCTTAGAGGGTCCAATGAAGGCAATGCCAATAAATTCAAAATACAATTCCAAGAGGTCAAGGCTTTGGAAGGTGATTGCCCCATGAATGGGCATTCCAAGGTTGAACGTGTTGAAATGGATCAAAGCAGTCGCCGCACAGGAGCTAGACGGAGAAAATCTGGTTCTGTGAAAAGGTTCACGAAAGATCTTGCCCCGTGTGAACCAAATGACATACAGAATACAGCAACAAGAATTCAAATTGGTTCATGTGGTAGAGTTGAAAGCCCTGAATTTCCAGGGAATGATTCGGGCCTCAATAACAAATTTGATGGTGCCATAAATATGTCTGCTATCACTGAGATCATCAAGCCTATAAGCTATTCTGCCTCCATATCAAATGATGCCCAGGATGTGTCAGTCACCTTTATGGCCATGAGGTTTGTGATCTAACTACAACTACTAAGCTTTTGTGCTTCCATTAATCACTCTATGCATATAGTATTTTTTCCCTAAAGCTCATCTTTGTCTCTTTGAGGGAAGAGGATAAGTTGATCACAAGCTATTTAGGGCAAAAGTGGTAAGTGCTTAATACGAGGAGGAAACTGTGGATAGTGGGAGATGTATTTATAAAATTCCTTTCTTAGTATTTTTATTTATTAAGGACAAAGCATGTAGGTTTTGATTAACATGGTAAGTATTACTTGTGACTTTCTAATGTTGCCATAATGGGAAGTGGGAGATTTATTTATAAATTTCCTTAGGTTGTACTTTTACTTACTCTTTTGATTAGTATGGTAAGTGTTAAATGTGATTTTCTTGGGTTCCATTTTGTTGTTTTTGTATTTGTAGGATATTATAGATTATGCTTTTAGTAGCTTTAGGTTTGTTTAGGTTTTTTAGCCCTATAAGTGCGTGCTATGCATGATTTAGGAGCTTGGTTGTTTGGAAAATATCTTTTTTAAGAGTAAGCTATTGTTTTTAGCTATTTTGTATGGTTTATTTTCAGTGTTTCACCTTAATTAGTAGATTCTAAGCTTGGTGGTTTGTTATTAATTTGTAGATGCTTAATGATTGCTTGATTATTTTTTGCCATATTGGTAATCGTGATTCAAGCTTTCCTTTTCCAGCACCATTTGCCTACTCATTCTGTTTAGTGTGCTGTTTAAGGTTGACGATAGGATAAGGAAGCTAGAAAGGGAGAATACTTTGGAGATCTTGTAGGGGAGTTTCTTCCATCTTTAGCTGTAACTCTCTACATTTTTGGTCAGTTTTCCTATTTTGTGAGGAGTAATTCATCCTTCTTTATGCATCCTTTTACAATTCAATGAGAGTTGTTTGTTTTCAATAAAAGGAAAAATACACTATGATAAGATTGCAAATGTGTTCTATAATCTGAAAATGAAGAGTGTTTTTCCTTTTCTTTCTTTCCTTTTTTTTTTTTCTAAGGTTAAGAGGACCCCAGCTCTTGAGAGAAGACACTTTCAGTCCTTTAATTGGTTTGAGGGATTTGTGTTTGCGTGGGCCTTTGCTTTTGCATATTTGGGTTTTCTTTGTTAAACGACTCTTCCTTTTTTCTACCCTTTTCTCTCTTTTTATTTTCCCTGGTAATTGTTTGTTTTTGAAAAGAAGAATTAGAACAGGGAAGAACAACTCAAGTAAAAGTGTTTACCCATTATGCTGCAATCTCTTCTGTCTATGCATTTTAAAAATTATAAACAATTTCTTTGACTTTGTTCCCCACCCCCCAATTCTCCTATTATGCACCTCTCAGAAATGCTCACCAGCATGGGATTTTCCTTTACTCGATCCTCATGTTCCTCACAAATTTGCTATGGCACATGAAAATATCATAGCACAGATGTCTTGGTTAATCAAGCAGAGGACTAAAGGTAGCATGTGGCTCCACTACTAGGAGTTTTAAAGAGTTACTATGAAGGTGAGTGTTTTGAAGCCCATAAATAAGACTAATTGATGTACACAAATGAATGAATGAATGAAGAATTATTGTGTGTCTATATATATATATATATATATCACTGATTTCACATCAGCATCTCCCTTTTCACATTGAAGTCTCAGCAGAAAATTCTCTGTAGAAAATCTAATCACTTCTATGATTCAACTTTAGAAGGAGAGAAGAATATGATTTTGAAGTTGATTGTCCTGAAGCTCTTTCAAAATGTTCTTAATGTAGAGCCTGAGATGAAGAACCAAACATTATAGAATATTTCAGTCTCTCAGGGTATGAATTTCTGTCTGAAAGGTTCTGCCAAAGGCTGATATGAAATTCAATATATTCGAAATATAGAACCTTGTATTTATAGGCTCCTTCACATGAGATCATGAATGACATATGGCAACTCTTCATTTGGGCTTGTAACAATAATATGCCATTGTCCCAACTCTCAGTAACAACCTTAATACATGTTAGTGCTTTGAAAATTGAATTTCAAGCTGTTTTAATGCATTGCATGCAGCCTAGGCACATAGCAATCCACTTGGCATATTGGAACATTTAAACTTGTGCAAAAATAGTTAAATGTGCTCAGCCTGATCGCATTCCTTTTGCTCAGTGGCTGGCAAGGTAATATCCAGTGCAAATGCACCTAGCCTTGGCGTAATAATGCACTAGGTGGATCTCTTGGTGCCTTCCTGCTACACTATGTTTTTGACCTATCTTGTAACATGGATATCTTGGTCGTTTCTCAACCTATTTGTGATTCTTTTCTTTGTGTTTTGCTCATCAAATCCACTATGTCTTCGCACACTTTTGAGCTTCAAAATTCCGCATAAGGTAGCAGAATTAGCTTGAACTTCAATGTCTTGGCGCACTTTTGAGCTTTCAAAATCCCACATAAGTCCACTATGTCTACGGTTTTCCTTTGTCTTATGAAGTGGGCCTTAATCTCCTTGCTAGAGGAGAGGGGATCTTTTTGGTTGGTGGTGGATGGTACCAGGTGGAGCTTGTTTGAGGTTTTTGCTTCTTGTTGTATATAGTGAAGAGATGTAATCTTGTATTTTTTCGTTTCTCAGAAAGATCCCTCATCCTACTTTGTATTCCTTTTCCTTTTATCTAATTTCTGCCTTCATTAAAAGAAAGGGTCTTAGTTTGCTTATTGGTATTTCTTTTCTTTGATGGAAAGAAGGTGAGGTTTTGGAAAGACAAGTGGTGTGGAACCACCCCTTTGTGCGAGGCTTTCCCTTGTTTATTTGCTCTAGCAACTTCTAAAGAGGCTTGGGTAAATGAAGTTTGGACAGCTACGGGGGAAAGGGGAGGAAGTTGGAGTCCTTGTTTCACTAGACCTTTCAATGATTGGGAGATGGAAGAGGTGGAAAGGTTGTTTTGTTGCTTGGATGGGAAGAAGGGTAATGTGGGTGAGGAGGATAGGGTGAGGTGGATGGAATCGAAGGATGACGAGTTTTCAGTAAAGTCTTTGTATAGGGCCTTGCAGCCGGTTTCTCTTGTTTCTTTCCACTCGAAGATTATATGGAACTCTTGTGTGCAGCCCAAATTAAGTTTCTTTGCTTGTGAGGCTTCGTAGGGAAGAGTTCTAACCTTAGACAGTTTGCAAAAGAGGGGTTGGGCTTTGGCTAATAGATGCTTTTTGTGCCAAATGTTTGAGGAGTCGATTGATCACCTCCTTCTTCATTGTGAAAAAACAAGGAAAGTGTGGATGTTGCTCATTTCTTTATTTGGAGTGTCTTGGGTGTTTTTTTTTTTGGTAAAGGAAACCCTTTTAGGGTGGAGGGGCTCTTTTGTGGGTAAAAAGAGGAAGGCAGTGTGGCAAGTGAGACCGTTATGCTTGTTTTGGGTCATTTGGAAGGCAAGGAATAAAATTGCTTTTGAAGATTGTGTGTTGTCCATCCAAAGGCTGAAAGCTTCTTTTGTGTATTTACTTTGGTTGGAGACCAAATTGTGGATAAAAGGTGGTCCTTCGACCTTAATAGATTTTATAGATTGGGTGGGTTCACGATGAGGGAGAAAGTTTTTTGTTTTTCCTTGTTGTTTGGGGGCATTTGTAAGGGGGTGAGTGTCTCTATTCTGTACTTTTGTGGGTCGCTTTTAGCGCCTCTTCGTAATACAATTCTTTTGCTTATTGTTCAAAAAAAAATTTCTTTTCTTTGATGGTTCTTATGGAATATTTTTACAATTTTCCTTCCTCTCCTCTCTCTCTTTCTCTCTCTCTCTCTCTTTCACTCACTCTCTCACTCTTCCTTTGTTTGCATAATCAAGCTTCTAATCGTTCCCTGCCCATGGATGTTTCAGTATTGTGATGAACCTCATAACCATCTCTCTCATTACCTATGAGTGCCAGCCTCACATCCTGTGTACATGTGCATGAATCACATCCATGAACAGAGAAAACTGCATTTCAATATGTGAAATCAGTTGTAAAGGAATTTGATAGAAATATGGTATACATTATAACACTCATAGGTGAATCACATCTGTGGACAGAGGAAGCCACATTTCAATATGTGAAATCAGTTGTCAAGGAAATTGTTAGAAATGTGGTATATATTATAACACAAACTGTGGTTTTGCACTGAGGTGATATGTTGTAAACTAAGAGACAGGAGAGGTTTCTCTTTCCAGTTTCCTAGTCCTCTTATTTGGTAATATTTTAATTGAGATAAATATCCTGGCTCAAGATCTAAAGGTGGCTAGAGTTCTGTTGGTTATTTAAGCTTTTGGATGTCTTCAGTTGCCAATACAGGGTGCATATTGAATTGATTTTGGGCCTGTTTGAGAGCGATTCTGGCTAAAGCTCTTTTAGTGTGTAGTGCTTTCGTTGGTAGAGCTTCCATTAGAAACACTTTTAAGAAGAAGCACTTGTTGCTTGTATATAAACACAAAAGTGCTTGTATATAAACACAAAAGTGCTTTGATAATGTTTATGATAGTATATTGTGTAACAAGAAAGTGATTTGGGCTCTTTATGACTGATCTTTATTGTATGGTAAGTTGTCGAACAATATCACAATGAATAAGCATTTTAGATCTTGAGTTGATGAACATGAATTGGTTTATCAATTTACATTTTTGTTTCTTGAAGCTTCATTTATTTTTATACCATTCTTACATTGTCTGTCTAATTATAGGTCTGATGGAAAAGAGGTGATGGTGGATAACAAATTTCTCAAGGCTAACAATCCACTTCTGGTAACCTTGTTGCCCATTTTTATTGCTTTGTTCCTCTTCAGTGCTAAAGTCGGTGATGTTATCTTTTCTTGCATGGCAGTTAATCAACTTTTACGAACAACATCTCCGTTACAGTCCTACAACTTGACTGGAAAATATGTAGTTATGGACAGCATGAGCATATGTAGCTGGAGCCACGTCATCTTTGCTTTTCTCCTTATGCTGTGTTGGAATTTTGTAGTTGCAAGTGATAGTGCAGGACAACCAGTTCAAACTTTCTTGGGTGGGTGGTAAATATTGCAAGGCTGAGTCGAATAGCAGGAGGCCATGTCTTTCTTTTTCTTCTTGTTTGTGGGTGTTGGTGATTAGTATGAATAGCTACTTAGCGATGAGAAAGTCTTGTTCACAACTTTAACTTCTGGTACGTGTTTGACCTTTTGTCCCTAATGACAAGACTCTCTTTTAAGCTTCTTTGCTCCTTGGTTTTACGTGGCACTAGACCTCATTGTGCTTTTTCTGGATATACCGTTATATATACCTGGTAAAGAAATCAAATTACACTCTACACTCATTCATGGTTAACCCCTTGTAACGATATCTCATAGAGGGAGTTATTAATAGGCTTTCAGTAGGCCTATAGAAGCAATCTTCTAAAATTTCTTTGAATTCATTTTGTTTACATTTTATAGTAGTTTGTGAAGATGTCTCAATTTCTTCCAAATTCCTCCTTAATTCTCCATTCTCGCCAATTTTCAAGCTACGTTATTATACCATTCCTTTTCAGCCTGGAAAATCTGTGCCAGACACAGAGTTGCATTAACTGGCAACTGGGTATGATTCAATATTTTCCTTTCATAAGTTAAGTTGAATTAAACTTTGAGGAAGCCCTGCTTTCTGGCAGTGACTTGATCATATTGTATTCTTGTCGATAAAACCTATCTAACATTTAGGATGAAGATATTTGCTTTGCCAAATTCTTATACTTGTTTTGAAGCATGCCTTGGTTTTAAGTTCATCATGAATTGGCATCCTATCTTTCTACATTCCATTCTTGGGCAACCCCTGTGCCCTGTTCCAGAACAATGTACATATTGGATGCTGTCTCCATCCATCCAATCTTGAGTTTATCTCTTATTGTTGTTATTCTTATTTAATCGACCTTCTTGAAATCATCGAGAACAAATGAATGTCACTCTGCATGCTGTTCTAGTTATTGAATCTTCAACAAAAACAAACCTTTTCTACCATCTCATCCACCTTGGAAGATAGCTCAAGGTAGGCATCACATTGATGTAGTTTATTAATTTGTAGCATATTTTAGTATAGAGTAGGGGAGAGTTGGTCTCCAAGCTGATCTCCATCATGCATAAACAAAAGAAAAATAGAGGAGACAAATTTGCTTGAGGACAATGGCATGGATCAACTAATCATATAGACCCAAGGGAAAGCATCAGATTGATTGCTTCAAAGTCCGTGCTATCTGCAACTAACAGTCCCTTAATAACACCCTTTTCAGTCTAATCTTTTTCTGATTGTCTAGCTCCCAAGTCTTGTACAGAGCTTGAGTCATGAGAAACAGAGGGCCATCTTCTCTGGTTCCATCTATAATGGTGGGTGCCCTTGGGCTGCTTATATGTGGCCCTACACTCCTGTCTCTTCTGGGAAGTTTAGTGCTTCTCTTTCAGGGAGGGGGTACAGACTCAAACGGCAGGTTCACCTTCTCTTTTGTGATGGTGCTTCTCACACTACTGTTGTTAGTACTGATACAGTGGCTTACTGTGGTGTTTCCGGGTCGTCCTCATTCCATGTATTCTTCTTCTGCAGTCCAGCAAACCAGTAGCTCTGGATATGATGGTGGTGGGTTTGGTCTTGGAACTTTGCTTATGGTTGTGCTGTTCTTGATTCTGTATAATCTGGTGTGAGGTCCTGTCATCTTTGATAGAAGGCTTCTATGTACATTTTAAAAGAAAAAGGAATAGGTTTCATGGATTGTTTACCTTTTGGAGAATATACAAGTTGCAAAATCCATAGATTATGTATTTGATTTCAAATTTGTAGAATTCTAATTTTATGCGAAGGAAAACGTTAGATATAGTTGTTTAATCTTCTCCAATAGATTTGTATATGTATCAAATAAAAGGCTATATAAAATGACATAAGTGCCCTCTTCTTAGCCACCTTTGGTAATGGAAGGAAAGGGAAAGGAAAGTGGAGGGTTGAGGTTAGGTTTTTGGGTGAGTACGGTGTGAAGTAGATGAAAGAGGATATTGTCATCTTTTCACATTAAATTTTATTAGAAAAAGGGAAAATAGACATGGTTTTAGGAGTTTTCTATCAAAGAAACCTTTTTTTTTTTTTTTAAATTATTAATCTAAGCTTGTGTTAAAAATATTTGTCAAGGTAGTGAGACTCTACAACATCAAGTTACATTTTTTTTAGATAAAAATCAAATAATTTGAAAATATATAATTTTTTTTTTACTAATTTTAATTATATTTGATTTTTTATAATATTTTTCATACTATAATTAAAATTTAAAAAATTACTTAATATATATATATATATATATATATATATATATATATATATATATATATATATATATATTTAAAATTTTTTAACCAAACATAAACTAAAAATATACCAAGGTATCAAAGTGATATGAAAGTTTCATCAATCTCAAATAATAAGCAAATAAATAAATGACAATTATGTTATTTATTTATTGTTCTTTTATTTTAGTATTAAATGTTGAAAATAAAAGTACTACTTAATGAATCAACAATCTTCTTTTGGGTTCCAAAAAAGTATTAAGGGAAAAAAAAAATACCAAGGAAAATGGTTTTCTCATTTTTGGTTTTGTAACGAAAAATACAAAAAAAAAAAAAAAAAAAATTATAATTAGTTAGAAATTTATGTATTTTAAAATGATTTAATCTTTAAATTATAGAGGAATATAAGTGAAATGATTTTGAAGGAGCATATAAAAATAATTTATTGATTTTTTTTTATTTTTCATTATTATTATTATTTTTCCTTTCACTTTTCTCTTTATTTTTTTCCCCTCACATTTTCTCTTGAATTTTTCGAGAACCAAAGATAGCCCAATAAATGTTTTAAATTTTTATTATTTTTAATAATAAAATAGTCCAATCTAAAGAGAAATTTTTTTGATATATATATTTTTTTAATTTTGAAAAATGATTGATTTCAATAAACTATAAATGCTATATAGTTTTACTACATATAGAATTATAATAACATTTAATTATTTTTTTCATATTTGAATTTTGAAATTGAAGATGCAAAAGTATGATATTTTTGTTGTTATAATCTTGTTTAATGCTTGCAATTAAATATATTTTTGTAATTATAACAAATATCCTAATATTAAATAAGTGTAATTGAATTACTGAAAATTGTAAAATATTATTTTAGATAGTATAAAATTTATATTATAATTATATTTTTATTTCAAAAAAATATATCATTTAAGCCTATCATTGTTTACTTTAATTACTATATTATTCATAAATAAATTTTATTTTTGAAATATTAGCTACCACAAGAGTTTTAATAAAAATGTTTAATTTCATTAATCTTCTATTTATAAGATAAAATATTAACTTTTTATTTTTACATATATTTATATCATATAGATTAAGTACATTGGTTTATACAATTATGAATTCCTAAAATTAAATCATATACTATAAAAAATCTAGACAGTTGATTTCATTAATTGAAGTCCAAAACATATAATAAAATCCAAAATAGTTTGAAGTTATCCCTTCCTTGCTCTTGTTTTTAGAAATTAGGGATATGTATAGAAATGTTTTTGAAAACTGTTCTCAAAAAATAGGTTTTAAGAACAATTTTAAACAATAATTATATGATGTTTTAAGATCCTTACTGTTAGAGTTGGTTCTGATTAGTTGGTTAGATGTTGACATGTCAAGATTAGTTTAGAAAGTTTTCAGTTGGAGAACAAATCTTGGCCCATCTGTTAATATTTTGTTTTGACAATTATTTTCATTGAGAGAAGGATACATGAATGTTTTGGGGTTTTATTCTAATAAGAGAGGCTTTTGTATTCTAAACCAAAAAAAAATAAAAAATCAGAGATAGAAGAAATAGAAGAGTAAACTTGTTCAGGTTTTTGGGTTTCCAAAATAGAGTTTTTTCTTATACTTTTTTGTATTTTGTAATCTTGAAAGCATCTGATGAGAGTGTCTCAGCTTGAGATGCTGCTCTTGTGGATGTAGGTTGTTAAACCGAACCACGTAAACTTGTGTACCGGGTTTCTTTTCTGGTTTCTATTCAAGTTACATTTCTGCATTATAGTTCTTGATTTGATATTGCAGTATTGTTCTTGTTGGTTTTTTTGTGTGGTTTGTTCCTGATCACTACAATTGGTGCGGTGAGCGTGGATCGAGTTCTTGGGAACTTATCAATGGCTGTTACCAAATTTGAAGTTGATAAGTTCACGGGAAAGAACGATTTCAATTTGTGGAGAATTAAGATGAAAGCTCTACTTGTTCATCAAGGTTTGACAACGACAATTTCAAGAGAAGTGTTAGCAGCCATGATCGACACTTCAAAGGCTACAAGCATTCAACAAAAGGCACATAGTGCAATTCTCTTATGCCTCGGTAATGAAGTCTTAAGAGAGGTTTCTGAGGAGACTACTACAGTCAAAGTCTGGGAAAGATTAGAGGCTTTGTATTTAAAAAGATCTCTGGCAAACAGGCTATACTTGAAGAAGAGGTCATATTCTCTGCACATAGATGAAACAAAGGAGCTGAGGAAGCACATTGATGAATTTAATAAGGTAATTCTTGATCTAGAGAATATAGACATTAAGGTAGAAGAGGAGGATCAAGCTATTCTTCTATTGAGTTATTTACCCAAAGTGTATGAGCATTTTATTGAAACTCAACTCTATGGAAAACAAACCTTGACAATGTCAAAAGTTAAGGTATCTTTGAATTCAAAAGAAATGTATATGAAATAAGAAAATAAAGAAGTTGTCAATGACGAAGGTTTGATTGCATGAGGAAGAACAGAGAAAAGGGATTCAAGAAACAATAGAGGAAAGTCTCGCTTGAAGTCTAAAGTTGGGTGAAAATGTTTCTATTGTCTTAAGGAGGGGCATTACAAGAAAGAGTGTCCTGAAAGGAAAAAGAAGAAGGCTGAAAAGTTGAACCAAAAGGATTCGGGTGATGCAACTGTTGCTTCGGACGACTATGACTCAACTGATATTTTGGTGGTTTCGAGCAGTGATTTTGGGGGAGAATGGGTCCTAGATTCGAGCTGTTCATTCCATATGACCCCTAGAAGCTGCTTTCAGGAATTTCAACAAACTGAAGGTGTCATGGTGCTTCTTAGAAATAATAAATCATGAAAAGTGTTAGAGATCGATTCCATCAGATTTAAAATGTTCGATGGATCAGAAAGATTGCTAAAAGATGTGAGGTATGTTCTTGAACTAAAGAGGAATTTATTGTCCATTGGAATGTTGGATAGTATTAGCTGCTCGGTTAAAATTGGTCAAGGTTCTATGAAGATATCTAAGGGGGCTTTAACTCTTATGAAAGGAGAACTGAAAAATGGATTTCACACTTTAATTGGAACATCAATTACTAGTTTGGTAGCCACTGTAGTAAATAAAGAGAATGAAAGAGCAAAGTTATGGCGCCTAAGGTTAGGACATGTCAGTGAAAGGGGTCTAAATAAGTTAAGCAAGCAAGGCTTACCCAGGAATGACAAGTTAGGGATCTTGGAGTTTTGTGAGAATTGCATATTTGGTAAAAGTAATAGAGTCAAGTTTGGAAACACAATTCATAAAACTAAAGGCATTCTAGACTATATTCACTTGGATCTATGGGGTCCATCAAGAATTAAGACTTTAGGTGGAACAAACTATTTCATCTCGATTATTGACGACTTTTCTCGGAAGGTTTGGGTTTATGTTTTAAAAACAAAGGACCAAACTCTACAAGCCTTTAAGAATTGGAAGACATTGATTGAAAATGATACCAATGGAAAAGTAAAAAAGTTGCGGACTGATAATGGGTGAGAGTTTTGCTCAGATCAATTCATTAAATATTGTCAAGGGCATGGTATTGCAAGACGTTTGACAGTTAGAGGCACACCACAATAGAATGGCCTTGCGGAGAGACTAGATAGAACGCTGCTGGAACGTGAGATGTATACTTTTTTTTATACTGGTTTGGGAAGACAATTATGGGGAGAAGCTTTGAAAACAACCTGCTACCTTGTAAACCGATGTCCATCAGCTGCAGTGCGGTTTAAAACCCCACTGGAAGCTTGGTCAGGACACCCTGCTGACTATGGAAACCTGAGGATCTTTGGTTGTTCAGCATATGCTCATATAAAGCAAGACAAGCTTCAAACTAGAGCATTAAAATGTATTTTTCTAGGGTACTCGGATAGTATTAAGGGGTACAAATTATGGTGTATTGAACCAGGAAACGAGAAGTGTGTTATTAGTCGTGATGTGGTGTTTAATGAAGTTAACATGCCACTCTCAAAGGCTCCCAAGAGTGATCATACTCATGTTAATGAGGAATAAGATTTTATTGGGCTTGAGTTGGAGCATGGTGTTACTCAAAATCATGCTCAAACACAAGAAGAAATTTTAGAAGCTGATCTAGGTTCGAGAAAAGATCAAACTGATCAAGTGGGAACTCAAGCTAATATTGATGGCTACTAACTTATAAGAGATAGATAAATAAGGGTTACTAGACCTCCACAAAGGTTCAAGTATGCTGATATAAAGGCTTATGCTTTGTTTGCTGCAAGTGAAGTAGAAGACCAGGAGCCTCTTAGTTAGAAAGAGGCAATAAAGTCAAGGGACAACAAGCATTGGATCAAGACAATGCATGAAGAAATGAAGTCTCTTGAGAAAAATCAGATATGGATTTTGGTAAAGAAACCAGAAAACCAGAAACTTGTTGGTTGTAAATGGATTTTCAAAAGGAAGAAGGGAATTCTAGGTAAAGAAACTCTAAGTTATAAGGCAAGGTTGGTAGCTAAGGGGTTTACACAACAGCTGGGTGTTGATTATAATGAGATTTTTTTCCCTATGGTAAAGCACACCTCTATTAGAACTATTTTGCCAATAGTTGCTAAGGAAGACCTTGAATTTGAACATATGGATGTCAAAACTGCCTTTCTACAGGGAGATCTAGAAGAGACCATCTACATGAAGCAACCTGAGGGCTTTGTACAAGGAAGTGAGAATCAAGTATGCCTTCTAAAGAAATCTTTTTATGGTCTAAAACAATCACTTAGACAATGGTATAGACGATTTGATGAATTCATTTAGAGAATTGGCTTTAAAAGAAGCGAGTATGACTCCTGTGTTTACTAGAAAAGAGTCAATGATGCTGGTTTTGTTTATCTTTTGCCATATGTTGATGACATGTTGATAGCTATTAAGGATAAGCAGGAAATTAGCAAGCTCAAAAAAAAGTCTTAGAGGTGAATTTGACATGAAGGACATGGGGGCAACCATCAAAATTTTGGGAATTGAGATAATTAGAGATAGAGGAAAAAGAAAATTGTTTCTATCTCAACAAAAATACCTTGAGAAGGTGAAGTTTGGTAGAGTACTTGTAAATCTGTGAGTGCTCCTCTAGCACAACATTTCAAATTGTGAGTTACACAAGCTCCAAATCATGAGGAAAAAAATCTTTATATGAAGGAGATTTTTTATGCTAATGTGATGGATTGCATTATGTATGCAATGGTTTGCACAAGGTCGGATATAGCCTATTTTGTTAGTGCTGTTCGTCGTTTTATGGCTAATCTAGGGAAGACACATTGGCATGCTCTTAAGTGGATCTTAAGGTACTTAAGGGGTTCTCTAAGTATAGGATTGTCTTATCAATGTGGAGCTGAAATGAGAGACGTTATTACAGGATTTGTTTACTCAGATTATGCAGGGAGCATTGACACAAGGAATTCTTTATTTGGTTATATTTTTACTATCTTTGGAGGCTTGGTCAGCTGGAAAGCAAGTTTGCAAAAGGTAGTTGCTTTGTCTACAATAGAGGCTGAGTTTATAGCAGCTATTGAAGCAGTGAAGGAGGCTTTATGGTTGTAGGGTTTTGTGTCAGAATTGGGATACAAGCAGGAAACTGTGACTGTGTTTTGTGACAATCAAAGTGCTATTTACCTTGTGAGGAATCCGATGTTTCATGAACGTTCGAAGCACATTGATGTTAAACTTCATTTTATAAGAGAAGTGATCTCAAGTGGAGCTGTCAAGTTTGATAAGATAGCTACAGAAGAAAATCCTACTGATGCATTGACAAAGAGCTTGCCTGTTGCCAAATTTGAGCTTTGCTTGAATTTGGTAAGCATCTCTAGAAGCTGAGTTACTATGATGAAGCAAATCTCTGAGTGCTTTTGACTAAGCAGAACCAAGGTGGAGAAATGTTAGAGTTGGTTTTGACTCGTTGGTTAGATGTTGACATGTCAAGATTAGTTGAAGAACAAATCTTGGCCTCTTTGTTCATATTCTGTTTTGACAATTATTTTCAGTTGGAGGGATTGAGAGAAGGATACATGTATGTTTTGGGGTTTTCTTCTATTCAAAAAGGCTTTTGCATTCTAAAAAAAATAAAAAATAAAATTGAGAGATAGAAGAGATAAAAGAGAGAAAACTTGTTAAGGTTTTTGGGTTTCCAAAACAGAGTTTTTCTTATACTTGAGATGCTACTTATGTGGATGTAGGTTGTAATACCGGACCACGTAAACTTGTGTGTTGAGTTTCTTTTATGGTTTCTGTTCAAGTTACGTTTCTGCATTGTAGTTCTTGATTCAATATTGCAACATTGTTCTTGTTGGTTTTTTTGTGTGTTTTGTTCCTAATCACTACACTTACAATACTAGATGTGCAGATCCTTGGGACGTGGAAAGTAAGGCCACCTTTGAAAAGAGGCGACATTTGAGATGTTGAAGTTATTTTCATTTTTTTATTTATTTTAAAAACAGAAAAAAAGTGTTTTAAACCACACCCAAACAATCCATTTCTTATTTGAAATATTGTTATGTAATAAAAAATAAAAGCTTTGCCTTAGGGCATACCACTATCTTCACCATCACCTCTACCATCACCATCCATAACCTAAGATTCTTACCTATATAAGTGAACATTTTGGTAAAATTTTGCTTGTGTTGGAATTTATATAGGTGAATGAAAATTACAAATATTTTTTTTCTTTGAAAGACATTTGTTTCTTATAGACACAACTTGTTTTAAATGACGTGTCTTGTATTTCAAAGACACAACACTTCTAAAGGATCCGTTTGGTGTTTGAAAAAAAATATGGGTATTGCTTTGAATAATCAAAAGTCCAATAGGGAACACTCAAAGGGGGTGAATAGGTGATTTTTAAAAATAAATAAATCAATATTTATGAATTATAATAATTTTTTTCTTATCTCAAGATATTATAGAGATATCTTCGATATTCAAAAAGGATTTCACCCAATAAAAATATGATTTTTATGGTTACTTCATATCCAAATATTAACAATATATGTTAAAATATATTAGGAATAATAATGATAATCATCAGAATAACCAACCTAAAAAACTCAACAACAATGCCAACAAATCAATCAAAGATATCTTGAGAGAAGTTGAGAATAACAATAATTGGTTGTAGGTATAACAACCGTAACCACCAATTAATCTAATTTAATCAATAGTTTTAACTAGAACATATGTAGGAATAAATATAAACCTTTTAGAATAGCCCTGCAAGATTTAGGCTAAAACAAATTAACTTATTTTAGGCACTTCAAACATAATATCAAATATAAAGAGATCGACAATGAGACACAAGATTTTTATGTGGAAAACCCCCACAAACTATGAAGATAAAAAACCACAAGGTTTAAGACCTATCAATTAACAACCATTATTCAAAATCAAGTGACACAATTTTACCTAACCGCTTTACCCTAAAAACTATACTCTCTAATACCTACAACTTGATCCACGTTTAGGACGTTGCAACTACCTATTGCTTCCTAGTAGATCCTTCGGTCCCTCCGAAGGGATTATGGTCTTCAACCAACAATTCAAAGAATCGAATCCTTGAATGAGAGAACGAGAATGATGAGACAATAAGACTTTTTTCACCAAAGAGTACCTTTAAAGAGTAAGAGGTCTCTCAACAACCTCCAAGATCTCTAAGATCTTTCTAATCTCCAATCTCTAACCCATAAAGGGTTATAAGAGAGGTAATTATAGGCAAAAACCATAAGGATTTCGGTATCATAAGTTTCCAAATTAGAGTTCGATTGAAATTTATCAAAAATATGTTTCTAAACTCGATAGAACTGTCATCACCGCTTAAGCGGACTTAGACTGCTTGACCGGTCTCTGCTTTTTGGAAAACCAATTTTTAAAAAACTTTTAAGCTAAAAAACAACATTGAACCCTTTATACCTCAAGTAAGCCTTTATATGCCACAAGACAAACCTTTGTAGACCTACTTGTGACTTCTCGGTTGCATGAACAGTAGCCTTTGATCTTCAATGGAGAGTAAGTCACTATCTAAAAAGACTTCTATGGCCAAATATAAATTGGAACAAAATTGCCAACATATAAACAAGACTCAATTTCTAAAAGTGTCTTAAGACACAACTCTTCAAAGAATGTGTCTAGTATTTTAAAGACATATCTCTTCTAAAGGTCACCATCAAATCTATAAATAGGGCCCCCATAGCATTTTTTCATTCATTCATCCATTCTCTCCACTCTTTCTGCTTTCTTGTCATCCTTAGCTTCAAGTCTAGTCATTTTTTTCTACCAAATATTTGGTATAAAAGAGAGTACAAATCATCAAGTGATTCGTAGTTTCTTGTGATTTGAAGTGCTACTATCATAAGAAAGTGATCGTTGTATCTTGGGAGACAATTGTCAATAAACTGTTGGGACCTAAGTGGGATGAATTCATCTTAAGGACATAGAGTTAAACTCTAACCCTGATCAACCTTATTTGTGAGTTCCAATTTTCTACTTGCTTCATTTTATTTGTATATTTATTATACATACTTATTATTCATATATTTTCAATGATTTGGGTAACAGTTTGTTTATTTGTTTATTTTTTTTCACTATATATTCTGATTTTTTTCAATTGGTTGCTTTTATATCTCACTTCATTGATTTTGTGTTTTTGTTTCGTTTTCAATGAGCACTAATGTTTAATATTATATTAGCAATTAGGTATTTATCATAGAATTTTGTATTGTTTTTATACCATAAAATACAAGATAAATCTTTGATGTAGTTAGTGGTACGCCAGAGAATCACTAATTCAATTTATTTTTATAGTTTATAATTAAAATATAATTTTTTTTATATTTTTTGAAATATATAAGAGCCTATTTGGTTGTGTGATTTTAAAAAAGTTGTTTTATTATTATTTTTATTTTTTTTATATATATATTTTTTAACATAAAATTGTTTTTAAAAACTTCTAACATTGTTTGGCTATTGTTACTTGGAAACAGTTTTTAAAAACAAAGTAAAATAAAGAATAGTTTTTAAAGAACAAGTAGAAGTTATTTTTACAAGTTTTTTAAAAACAAAAGAAAACATAGAAAATTTTAAAAAACATAAAAAAAATAAAAATAAATTTGAACATGATATCATTCCCTTTCTCTCTCCACAATCTAATACTAATGCTGAAAATCTTCAAATATGATCTTTCTTTAAATTATACATGCCTTTTTGAATTTATTTTAACTTTTCTAAAATTTTTCATTAAATAAATAAATAAATTTGAAATCAAACTGTGCTTAATACATAAAATTTATTAATTTTCAAAATAATTTGAAACTCACAAACTAATTTAATTATTACTAAAAAGTCATGAAACTAAATAACATTAGAAAATCGTAAACCAAAGTTTATTTTAAATGCCTAGGTTAGTTTTTTCTTTATACACACAAACATAAATAAACTCCAATAAACTTTAAAGTAAGTAAGACTTAATGCATTGAATTCATTAACGAATCTAGTATTTTTTAAAAATAACTTAAAACTCAAATAGTGAACCAATTAATACCAAATATTTATGGACAAAAATTGATCTAGAATGATTTTATTGTTTCTCTTCTATATAAAATCGTTATATTCTAATTTTTCTTTTCACTAGGCAAATAAACTCTAAATTAAATAAAACTTAATGTGTTAGATTTAATGATAAGTCTAGTCATTTTTAAAAATAATTTAAAATTAAAATAGTAAACTAATTAATATAAGAAATTTATGGATTAAAATTAATCTATAACGACTCTATTGTTTCTCTTCTATATAGAATTATTATTTTCCATTTTTTTTCACTAGACAAATGAACTCCAAATTAAATGAGACTTAATGGGTTTGATTTATTAACCAGTTTAGTAATTTTTAAAAATAACTTAAAACTCAAATAATGATTCGATCAATACTAGAAATTTAAACTAATGTTAATTGTATTTTATTTTTCTTTGATATTTTTCATTGTACAACAAAATATGAGAAAATTATTTTCTTTTAACGTTTTTTTTTTCCTTTTCTTAATACTTTCTAGAATCAAACATAACCTAATGTTTTGAGTAGATCAAAATCTTGGAAATTTTAGCAATTTTTTTTAGAAACACAAACAATAAAAATGCTGGTGATGAATATTTGCAAATTTGTAATGTTTTATCAATGGATTGTTTGTATGAATTAAGTCATATTAAAAATATGTTTGTTGATCCTAAAGAAATCACCACTTTAGAATTATAGAAGTTGGTTCATTTAGGCTATGTTTGATTCTTGAAAAGTTTGAGGAAAAATGTAAGGGAAAAAAATACAGAGGGAAAGTTAAAGGAAAGAAAAAATAAAAAATAGACTTAGGTTAAGTTTAGTTCCCAGAAAATACTAAGGAAAGAAAAAAAATGCAAAGGAAAATTGTTTTCTTATTTTTGGTTTCACTTTAAGAAATAAGAAAGAAAATAAAAAATAATTAAAATTAGTTAGAAAATTATGTATTTTAAATTTATCTAATCTTTATATAATCAAGGAAAATAAATGAAATGGATTCGAAGAAACATATAAAAATAATTTATTGATTTTAAATTTATTTTTTATTTTTCTTCATTTTTTCTTTCCTTCTATTTTTCCTCTTTATTTTTTTTTTCTTGCATTTTCCATTAAACTTTCTAGGAACCAAACATAGCCTTAAAGTCAATAAATCATTTTTATATCCTACTTCAAACTTATTTTATTTACGTAAATCTTTTATACAAAGATTAAATAATTTTAAAATACATAAGTTTCTTAACAATTTTAGTTATGTTTGACTTTATTTTGTAGTTTTTATAATAAAACCAAATATGAAAAAATCATTTTTCTTAATATTATAATTCTTTCCTTAGCACTTTCTGATAACCAAACATAGCCCCATAATATGTTGGCTCTAGTTCTCTAGCAAGTATTTGAGGGCCTTCTCTAGTTTATGCTCTTTTCATCTATTATAGTAGTTTTGAGCACATTTGCCCCTATTTGATACTTTTATGAAGCATTTTTTTTTTTTTTTTTTATCAATGTGAATTTTTTTTGGTGGTAAACCATAACATTTTTTTTTTCCTCAAAATCATTGTTAGCAACTTAAGCGGTTTGGTAATTGTTTTTTAAAATATTTTTCTACTCTCAAAAAAGAAAAAGAAAAATAAAACACGTTTGACAATCAAAAATAGAAAATAAGACATTTTCAAACACTATCCTATGGTTGTTTGTAGTTGTTTTCACTAGTTTTCTGATGGTAATTTTTAAAAATAATTATACAAAATGAAGCATTGCATATAAAAGTAATTTTTAAAATATATTTAAAAATATTGAAAATAGTTTAAGAACATTTTAGAGCCTATTTAGTCATGTGATTAAAAGATAGTTTTCTATATTTAATATAGAAAGTTGGTTCTAAAAACTTATAGAACTATTTGGACATATATTTTTGGTTTCTAAAAACAAAGTGAGATAGAGAAAAGTTTTTAGAGACCAAGTAAAATTTGTTCTTACCATTTTTTCAAAAGCAAAGAAGAAAGTAGAGAAATGAAAAGAAGTTATAAAAAGCAAATAAAGTTAAACATGATATCATTCTTCTTTTCTCTCCACAATTTAATATTGATACAAAAAATCTCTTTTAATATGATATACCTCTAACTTACATGTGTTTTTCTAAATTTCTTTTAATTTCTCAACAAATTTTTTATTAAGCAATTAAATTCTTAATCAACGTATACTTGATACTGTAGACCCCCATTTGGGTTAGTTCTTTTTTTTTTTTTTTTTTTTTTTTTTTTTTTTTTTCTGTAGGATATATTTCTTTGCAGGTGGAGGGCTCCCACGCAGCCACGTGTCGATGCAAGAGAGGTTGCTATGGAATCAGATGGTGGTTTGCATACACTTGAGGAATATTCAGAGATGGGTACATTTCTGTTAGAGGGGGAGCGTAGGAGAGAGAAGGGATCGGTTGGCAAAGGTGGTGCTTTTTGGGGTGCTGCCTGGAGATATTTGAGGGAGGATCCTTTTGGCTTGGGAGAGGAGTTTGGACAGAGGGTAAGGAAGGAGCCATAGTCGGGAGCAGAGATCTTTGAGAGGGATTCTGAGCTGAGCGCTTACCGGAGACGGAGTAGGGAGTTGCAACCCAAGACACTTAGTTGAAGAAGAGGCTTTCAGGTATGGTTGTTATGGCTTTCCCGTGCATTTTCATTTTTCATATCTCCTATGTCTCATTCTCTGTGATTGCTACTCTGTTTGTTGGGTTGCTGTGCTTTGATGCTTATTAGTTTAATATTTGAAGAGCTTGCTACGTTTTTAATGTCTTACCCCAGCAAACATCTTCCATCTTAACCCACTGATTGTTAAACTCATGGATAAAATAATGAAATGGGTTTAGCATATTCATTAAAATGCTCCCTGTTCTGTTCCTATTTCTATTCCCTTGCTCCTCTGTTTTCCCCTGAAAGAGACTATTAGGCTTTAAGACTGTGAATCTGGGGAGGTTGGTTGATGGAGACTGATGATGATATGAAGAGGAGATTGACAGCTATGGGATCTAAATCTGAAAGTGCCTGCATGAGGTGGATACTTATTACTTCATTGAAGAACAGATACGAGAATTACTTGATTCCTTTGGACCCTTGCATGGTTTTGATCTTGCCAAGGATAGAGACACAGGGAGCTCTTCAACACTATGCCTGGAAGGAGTGTTGTCACATGGAACTCCATGATTGCTGGTTAAGCTCAAAATGGGTAATCTGCTGAGGCAATCGAGCTTTTCAAAGAAATGATCACAGCCAAGAAGTCGACACCAGATGAGGTGACCATGGTGAGTGTTATTTTAGCTTGTGGGCATCTTGAAGCTTCGGAACTGGGCAATTGGATTGTGAGATTCCTAAGTGAAAACCAGATCAAGATGAGCATTTCAACCCGCTGTTGGAACAGATTGCAAAGTTGGAGGAAGCTCTTTATAACATCCAGTGTGAACAGCATTAGTTAGAGGCTCAGACTGACCGCCAGGCAATAGTGAATGAAGGAATGAGCCAGAGAGCAGTCCACAAGGCTATGTTTGAATCTGTAGCATTAGTGGGAGCTAGTGTCCTCCAAATCTCCTCCACATGCACCAGAAAATTTATCACCTCCAGTGGGCAGTGTCTCATCTGGAAGCGTTTGGCAATGCCAAAACTATTAGAAACAATAACTTAGGTCTGTTTTGGTAAATTTGTTGAAATCCAATTTGACAAGAGTGGAAGGATGTCTGGGGCAATTGTCAGAACTTATCTTCTTGAAAGGTCTCGAGTATGCCAGATTTCAACTCCAGAGTAAGCTGATGAAGCATAATGAAAGCAACAATTTTAACCAAGGCAGTGAAATCAGTATTTGGAGGTCATGACACCTATTTGAATGAATTCGAAGTTATGAAGTCCTCTTCCCCAAATTTTATTAATTGGAAGAACCGACACCAAAAATCATTTTCTTGCTGGACTGGGTTTTCTGTGGCTGGAGAGACCAAGAAGCAACTCTCAGAAAGATGGAAGATGACCAAAAGTTGCCAAGAAATTGGACTGGTCAGTAGAGGCAGTACCCTGGATGAAATGCTTGCCATGCCTGATCATGAAACAAGGCCAAGAAATTTGGATTGCAAACACGGTGAGAATAGCCAAAGCAATTAATTTGGTGCGAATAATGAAGATATGAATTTGTCTACTCCTTTGGGCATTAGCAGTAAGGATGGTTGGAAGGGTGGATGTGTCAAAAGTTCTCTAAAATCTTGGTCTCTTCCTGCTTCTGCTCCCATTGGTAGTCCTAAACCCATGACTAGAAATGAAGTTCTTCATTGTGATTGGTATATGACATTAGAAGATGCTGTTGATGGGAAACCATACAAATCAGGGAAGCAGAATTCTGACTTAAATGACTGTTCAGGACCCAGAAACTCAAGATTAAGCTCTCAGAGATCTGCGGTCATTTCTTTCTTGGATTCAGAAAATAATTATACTGCACAAGAAGCTTGTGTGATCTTTGTTGGTGGCGAAATTTCCCTGCTACAGTGATTGTCAATTAGCAACGAAATCTCGGTCAACGCATAGTATCAGTCCTTCCTCCTTCCTGCAAAAAGGCGTTCGGATGGGATGTCCGGACGCACCCTCCGATGGTTCTGTTAGCCATGACTCAAGAGATCAAGCTTTCAGGTTGGTTTCAGGGAGAAAAACCTTACCTTCCTCTTTGTGTGAAGCCTCTTTTATATAGTGTCAGAAAGCATGGCACTGCTTGGCTAGTGAGTCCCATTGTCATGATTGTGGCCCATAGGCAAAGCAATCATGACATTTCTGGTGTCAAAAGGCGGTTGTCAGGAAGGTATTTAGGCGGTGGACGTCGCCACACTTTATGACTTTTTAAATATCGGGAGTGTGTCAGGAAAACAGAGAAGATTTGGGAATGTCTTGTCGAATGTATCTTGCATTAATGATGAGTGACAGTTCAATGGGCTTGGTCGTCAGTGTTGTCAGAGTTATCTTCTTGATATGCGGGCGGAAGTGGATCCGGTGATTCTGCGAATATCCAACGAGCTATGCTGTCCGGGTATGCTGTCATAAGAGTAGCCGGACATGTCTATCCGGGGAAGTCGAATAGTCTTCCTTTTCCATCCGGTGGGAGATGCCGGATGTGATATACCTGGAGAAGGCGGAACGTCGTCTAGATCCGGGGAAGTTGAATCGTCTTCCCTTTCCCATCCGGTGGAAGGTTCCGGATGAGATATATTTGGAGAAGGTGGAACGTCGCCCAGATCTGGATATGAGATACCCGGCTAAGGTGGAATGTCAACCTGATATAATGGCGGCTGCGAGACATCCCGGGTGGAACGAGCGATGATTCCCCCGTCCGGATGGAACTAGCTGTGCTACGTGTCGCAGGGGGATCGTCCGCGTGGTCAAAGGAGAGAGAGACACGTGACACTTTTTAGTGGGGATCCCACAATGCCCCCTTTTATACCGCCTGTTTGGCTTCGTTAGAAAAGGCGGAATAAAAAATGTTACCTTTACACAATTTCTGTTTTATTTGGACGATGATGACACGTGGCGCTTTCTCGTTTGCGGGAGCTGGTGAGGCGCGCTGACTTTTGAAAATTGTGCCAGAGGGTATGTCGCTTCAGAACTTGGTGCAATTATGTTTCTTGCAGTTTGGGGGGAGTTTTTCGAGGCGTTGCTTTCATAAGTGGGGGCCCAAGACCCTCTGTTGATACTTTTCATTCCCTTTCCAGATCCTTGAGTGCCCCCAGAAATTCTTCAGAGCAAGCTCGAAGACGTGATAACTGGTTTTTCCAACTTTTTCCAGAAATCTTTGCAAGGTTTGCTATTCCACTCTTCTCTTCTTTTTCACTTTTACTGGTTGCGATGTTGCTTGTTTGTCCTTTTGAGGGGATAGATTGGGTTGGTAGAAGCGAATGATATATGTTGGTTTAGGGTTTGAGGTTTGAAGAGGTCAGTGTTGCGCGGGAGGTTGACGAAGGGTTTCCAATGTATTTTGAGGGTTATTCGTAGGTTTCTTTGAATGTGATGTTGTTGAGAAAATGGCTTTTCTGGCGGGGCTGAGTGGTGTCAGTATAGTCTTCGAGTTAGGGTTTTTGCAATGCGACATGCTTGGAATGCGCTTTGACTGGCGTTTTTCTTGTAATGCAGGTTTGACGTAATTTACGATGTCTTCAAAGAAGGTAACAGTGGCAACTGGTGCAGCCAAGCAAGGCAGTTCAAGCGGGCGAGTTAACCTTACTGATCTCCTAAACGAGAAGGAGTTTCGAGACTGTTTCAGTATTCCAAACGAAGTATCTGTCCGTCTGTTAGAGGGTGATGCCGTGTCGACTGCCAAATCGGAGGATAATTCCATCTGCTTCTCCAAGGAGCAGTTTAACGCGGGTCTTCACTTTCCACTTCCTTCACTCTTCAAGCAGTTCTTTCATTATACACAGATTCCACTGGCACTGATTCATCCCAACATTGTCCGGGTACTAATGGGTTGTAGCATACTGGATATGTTGTTTAACCTGGATTTGTCCTTGTTGGAGGTATTGTTTGTTTACTCCATCAAGAAGGGAAAAAACGACATCTACAGTTTTGTTGTCAGTTTTCCATCGCTTCAACTGGTGACCGGCCTTCCTGATTCGACTAAGGGGGCCGCCACAGGACATGTGATTGTTGAGGGTGAATGGACGGGTTCGTCAGTGCATCCGGACAAGAAATTTACTCCCAATCGATCGTTGAAGCACCCAAGTGAGAATAAGTTGTCTCTTGCTCTTTTGTAGTTGCGAGCTTCATAAGATGATTAATCGGTTTTATTTTCTTGGGTGCAGGCAGGGAAAGAAGGAGGAAGCCGGTGGAGTGGGTAGAAAAAGCCTCATTTAACCGTTTGAACAAGATGTTTGAGATTACGGCGGATGAGAGAAATTGAGAAACACTTCTCTCCGCGCAGAATCTTCGTTCAGTTACCCGGGAGCCTCAGCCGTATGTACTCAATATCCTCCCTAGGCGGCTTCCTTTCTACGCGGAAGCGCGTGAGGCGGACGCCTAGGCTCGCCAGGCACTTCTTAGCAACCGGGAGGAAAGGAGGCAAGAAGGAACTTTACGAAAGGCTCCCGGCAATAAACGCCCTGCGTCCTCTTCTCCTGCTGGTGCCCCAGCAAAAAAGAAGAAGAAGAAGACTCTGAATAAGGGAAAAGAAATAAAGGTCCCAACTTCCCCGAAGGAGTTTGCCCACCCCTATTGGTTATGAAAAAGAAATAACAATAAAAGAGCCAGAAAACCCCCTCCCGCCTTCTGTTTCAAGCGGCTCCGGTCATCTTGCGAGCTTAAACCTTTTGGGGCCTTCATTGGCAACAGACGTTCGGATGGCGCTTCTGGCTGAGGAAACGGTCTCCGTTTGCTAGCCTGGCTCCCCTCACCCAGACGAGGATGCACTGGGGCTTCTTGTGGTGAAACGTTGCTTCCCCCGGCGCCTCCAATGGAAGAAACAGTTCTTGAAGACCAAGCTTTGCCCCCTGGTGAACCAAGTTCGCGCGCTCTTGTACCAGGGAAGAGGGCACCAATGAAGAAGGTATTCTCCCCGAAGAGGGCATCAATGAAGAAGGCATCCGCGGGGATGTTTCAACCGGCTCGCGACCTGACGTCTGGACTCAGTGAAAGGCTTCAAGATTGTTTTGGGGAAACCATTGAGGTCAGTTGCTCATCTGCTCAAGAGGTTCATCCGGCGGAGAGCGAGACAGTGATGGCAGAAAGAAGTCCAACCGACTTGATTCCGGTTATGGAGGAGGGTTCGCCCGAAGAGACCCATCCGGAAATCCAGCCGGTCGCGATCGTTGAAGGTGCGGTTCTGAGGGATGAGCCACACCATAACGTCCCGTCAGAGGGGCGTCCGGTTGATGATGCAACTTGCATCTCCGCCAGCTCTTTCAGTAGCTATGCGGAGTTGCAAGAGATGCTGAAACAATTCCCTCTGGCTCAGAGGTTACTTTGCCTTCAGTAAAGATGTTCGAAGCGGCGGAAACGGTATAGCTCATCTCTACTGAGTTTAGGTTTCATATTGATGTGTTTTTCATATGGCTGGTATTAAATTGATTGTTTGTGGGTTTTTTTTTCTGCAACTGGTAAGCGGTATTCGCGGTATGGTTCAACATCGCAATCTCTTTACTGACTTGCTGCGGACTACTGATCATATGAAAGCCTTCGTCTCCCAACGCATGAGCAATGAAGATGAATTGCGTTCAAGACTGGAGCAGGCTGAATCCAGTTTATCCGCCACCCGGAGGGCTTCTGAAGAGAGTGCTGAGGCCTTGAAGAAGTCCTAGGACGATAATGAAGCTCTCCGGTTGGAGCTAGCAGAGGTAAAGAGCCTTGAGGAAGCTACAGACGCCCGACTGCGTGAGGCGGAGGATGAAGCGGCTCAACTAAGGAGGGAGGTGAGACAGTTCCGGATGGAAGCGACAATTGAGAAAAAGCAAAGAGAAGCCTTGCAGTTGCGTTTATCAACGCAAAAAGAAGAGTTGGAGGCTGGGTTTGCTGCGCAAAGGGAGGAACTCGAGGCTGAGTTTGCTGAGCACAGGGAGGAGCTTGAGGCGGATTATCAGAAGCAGGTAGACGAGATGTACTTTTTTGGCTACCATTGCTGCATAAAGAAACACGGTATCAAGCGGGATGTCCCCTCGATTCCCCCGGGTGAGGAGGAAAAATTGCGCCGCAAGCCTTCCTAGTGAAAACTTTTCTTTTTGTAATTTTTATTGCTACTTCTCTTTGTATCCGTTGTCCGGATGTCTTTTGTATAACATTTCACACAATTATTAATGAGATATACTTATTCACATTGTCTGCCCATTTTTCTTTCATTGATAATATTGCTTCAAGTTAGCTGCATTCCAAGGACGAAGTAGAGGGGCTTCACTTAAGGTTCGCAAATGGTATGACCCATTTTCATTGGTTTTTGACACCATATAAGGACCTTCCCAATTGACTTGAAGTTTTCCTGCTCCTTTCTCAGCGGTATCTTCAAAAACTTTTCTAAGTACTAATGAACCTTCCTTGAAAATTCGAGGTCGCACTTTCCTGTTGTAGTACGCAGCTACCTTTTGTTGATATGCGGCCATCTGGATGGATGCTGCCTCTCTAGCTTCATCTACCCAATCCAAGTGCTTTGCAAGCTCGTCGTCTTCGTTTCTTTAGCCTTGGATAGCAGTTCGGGCCGTTGGCATACCCACTTCAGTTGGGATGACGGCATCTGTTCCGTATGCAAGGGCAAACGGAGTATTTCCTGTTGGCCTTCCGAGTGTGGTACGGTAGGCCCATAGGACGCCGGGTAGCTCTTCTACCCATTTTCCTTTGGCTTTTTCCAACCGTTTTTTCAACGCATTCAGTAAGGTTTTATTGGTTGCTTCCGCTTGACCATTACTCTGAGGGTATCGCGGCGTGGAATACAAATTTTTGATGTGAAGTTCTGCGCAAAAACTTTTAAAGACAGAGCTATCAAACTGAGGGTCGTTGTTGGTTACAATCGCCTGAGGGATTCCAAATCGGCATACTATATTTTTCCAGACGAAACTTTTGGCGTCCTTGTCCTTGATACTTGCGTAGGCTTCAACTTCTACCCACTTACTAAAATAATCGGTAGCAATGAGCAGAAACTTCTTTTGAGCAGGTGCAGTGGGAAAGGGTCCCATGATATCCATCCCCCATTGTGCGAAAGGCCAGGGGCTTGTAACTGAGTTTAACATCTCAGCAGGCATATGCGGGATTGGTGCATGTTTTTGGCATTTGTCGCACTTCCTGACATGGATCACCGCGTCCTGCCTCATTGTAGGCCAATAATATCCTTGTGAATGCGCTCGGTGCGCTAGGGTTCTACCCCCTGAGTGGTTCCTGCAAACGCCTTCGTGCAGTTCGGATAGAACATATTGGATATCCGGTTGGATCAAGCACTTGAGGTACGGACCTCCGAAGGATCGCCTGTAGAGATCACCTCTGATTAGGGTAAAGCGGGATGCTTGTACCCGGACTTTGTGGGCGTGTTTGGGATTTTCAGGTAATGCCCCCGATTGTAAGTAAACTCTGATGTCGATAGCCTAGTCATTTTCCTTTGGGCTCACGTTGCAGACGTGTGATTCAGCAATGGCGGAAGTGATTTGAACATATATCGGTAGCATTGTTGACTCTTTTACGGGAAATGATGCAGCTATTCCTGCCAAAGCGTCGGCCTGCACATTATTCCCCCTTGGGATTTTCTCGATGATCCATTCTTCCAGCCGGTTGAGTGTCTTTTGTACTTTTAATGAGTATTTAGCCATGCACTCGTCCTTTGCCTCGTATTCTTTTAGTATTTGCCCCACGACGAGCTGAGAGTCGCTGTGGATTTTGAGTTTTGAGGCATTCAAAGTGATTGCAAGGTTCAATCCGGATAGGATGGCCTCATATTCAGCCTCATTGTTTGAGGCGGGAAAATTCAGACAGATGGATTGCTCCAATCGTTCTCCGGTTGGCGTTTTGAGAAGGAGTCCAACCCCTGATCCGGACGAGTGGGAGGCTCCATCAACATACAGAGACCACCAATTATCCGGAGTTGATTCTTTATCTGGGGTGCTTGCTTCGGGCAATTCTGTTATAAAATCTGCCATGACTTGCCCTTTCAGAGATAATCTGGGTTGATATCCTATTCCATATTCGCTCAACTCTATCGCCCATCGCAGCATCCTGCCTGTTATGTCGGGTTTATGAAGGATATTCCTGAGAGGTTGATTGGTGAGAACGGTTATGGTTATGGGGTGAGCTTGGAAATAGAGACGTAGTTTCTGAGCGGCTGTGCGCAGCACTAGAGCAGTCTGCTCCATCCTTGAATATCTTGTTTCCGCGTCGGCAAGCGCTTTGCTGATGAAATATACGAGTTTTTGCTCTCGAGGTGACAAGGAACGGAGCAGGACTGCACTCACAGCCCAATCGGTAACTGCTAGATACAGGCATAGTCTTTCCCTAGGTTGCGGACTGCTTAGAATGGGTGGTTAAGAAAGATACCGCTTGATTTCTTCAAATGCATTTTGGCAGTTTTGCGTCCATCCAGATTTATTAATATCTCTGAGTGCCAGGAAGAAGGGCTTCATCTTGTCTGTGAATCGAGCTATAAAGCGTTTGAGAGCGACGAGTTTGCCAGTGAGGCGTTGTAGCTGCTTCTTGTTTGTTGGTGCAAGCATGTTAGCAACTGTTTTCACTTGATCTGGATTGATTTCGATTCCTCTTTAGGTAACCATGAACCCTAGGAACTTTCCTGAGCTTACTTCGAACGTGCATTTGGCTGGGTTAAGCTTCATGCCATACTTTCTCAATAAATGAAAAACTTCCTGTAAGTGCTGGGTGTGTTCGTCTCGGGTTTTGCTTTTGACTACCACATCGTCAATGTACACCTCAATAATATTGCCAATCAGCGGCTTGAAGATCTTGGTCATCAATCTCTGATATGTAGCACCAACATTCTTGAGTCTGAAGGGCATGACTCTATAACAGTAGAGCCCATGAGGAGTTATGAAGGAAGTTTTTTCTTCATCATCCGGAGCCATGGGGTTTTGATGGTATCCGGAGAAAGCGTCCAGAAAGGATAGTCTTTCATGCCCAGAGGTTGCATCTACTATCTGATCTATTCGCGGTAGTGGAAAACTGTCTTTGGGGCACGCGTCATTGAGATTGGTGTAGTCTACGCACACCCGCCATTTTCCTCCCTTCTTTGGGACCACTACTACGTTCGCTAACCATTTTGGATACTCTACCTCCTTAATAAATCCGGCCTCCAATAATTTTTCCATTTCTTCCTGAATGACTTTCTGCCTGTCTGGATGGAATTGTCGGATTTTTTGTCGAACAGGCTTGGAGGTGGCTAATACGTTGAGCCTGTGAGAGGCTACACTCTGAAGTATTCCAGGCATGTCCGAGTGGGCCCAAGCAAAAATATCTCGATTTTGTTGGAGCACTTTTTGAAGTTCAAATTTCTCAGCTGGTGGCAGGAGGGTACTAATGTACGTGAAGTGTTCACCTTCCTTTGATATCCGGATGGCTTCCAGCGGATCTGCTACCGGGGGATCCTTGTCTTCCGGGTGCTGTAACTGCTATTGGTCAGAAGCAGTTGCTCCTTTGGAGGAGTGCTCGCAGTTGGTACTGGGTCCGGCTTCACGAGCGGTCTGATAACATTGTCGAACAGCAAGTTGGCTTCTGTAAAGATTAACTTGCCCATCTCGGGTAATGAAGCTGACCCTTTGATGATATGTGGATGGAATGACTTTCATTCCATGTAACCACGTACGTCCCAAGATGGCATTGAAAGGAGATAAATCCTCAACCACAGAAAACAGAACGTTTAGGATGACTGGCCCAGCATAAATCGGCAGTATTACATCTCCGAGTGAGGTTGTGGAGGAACCATTAAATCCGGACAGGGTTCTTCTGGGATTTTCTAAGCTGGAGGGTTCGAAGCCCATTCGTTTAATGACTGCCACCTGCAACAAGTCTGCAGAGCTGCCTGGGTCGATCAAGATTCTTTTCACGTCATAGTCTCCTACCCCTAATGTTAGGACGAGAGCATCTCGGTGCGGCTGCAACACTCGGGTTGGATCTATAGCGGGGAAGACAATGGTTCCATCTATGGGATGGGTACTCCCAGCGACTAATCCCGGTCGGATGGAGCTCACGTGTTCCCGAACCGTGGTTGCTTGCAGTAGTCTTTGCCTTTTCCTTTTGGAATTGTACTCGTCATCCAAGGGTCCTCCGTATATGTAGTTGATCATTGTCCTAACAGGAGCTGCTGGGGCGCGTGGGCCTCGGTTACGGGGATATTATTCACCTTGAGGAGCTGGTCGAATATATTGTTTCAAGTGACCTGCCTTCAGGAGATCCTCCACCATGTAACGGAGGCTTATGCATGCTTCAGTCGTGTGCCCGTGATCTTTGTGGTATTCACATCTTTTGTTGCGGTCCCTTTCTGAGGGGTTAGATCGTATTGGCACTGGCCATCTGAATCCGGGAAGATTGCGGATTATAGGAAGCAGTTTTTCGTATGACTTGGTGAGAGGTGTTTGAACGAGTGGTGGGCGCCGCTCGTCTTGCCTCCGGTTGGATGTCCCAGGATGGCTGGGTGTTTTGAAGCTTCTGGTGGCTTCGTTTTTAGTGGCTTGTACCAGGACCGGCTGTGCAGCGGCACAAATGTCGTCCTCTAACATGGAGTATTTATTTGCACGCCGGAATAACTCGTCCATGGTTGTGGGAGGTTTTTTAGCGAGGGACTCGAAGAAGGGGGTCCCTGGGCATATGCTCCGCTTAAAAATTTGGAGGATTGCATCCATGCTGTACGATTCTACTTGTAGAACAGCTTGTCCGAAGCGCTTAACGAACTCTCTCAAAGTTTCATTTTCTTGCATTTTGAGGTTCTGCAGGGTGCTGATATTCTGCTTATGTTTGGCTGAGCATAAGTATTGCCCCACGAAGACCTCGGACAAATCCCGAAAATTGTCAATCGAGTTTACGGGCAGTTGGTGGAACCATGAAAGAGCCTGGCCTTTCAGACTGGCTGGGAAAACCTTGCACAATAGCATATCATTCCCCATGTCAAGGGTCATGAGCTGCCGGTAATGCATTATATGATCAAAGGGATCGCTGGGCCCATCATATGCGAAGAATTTCGGGACGATGAACTCTCGCGGGGGTTCATATTTAACGATTCGAGAGCTGAAAGGTGTGGAGAGCATGTCATCTAGGCGCTTGCTAATAGAGCCCAGAGGGGCTGTACGCGAGGGAAGTTTGCCACCCTGCACCACTAGGGGGTGGGCAGCACGTCTTCATAGAATAGGTGAGCTCGAGGGCTCGGAGTATGCATCCAGTGGTATGGTGACGTGAGGCCTGTTTTTGTAGGGTGTTTGGGGTCCCAAACGCGCGTACATGGAGTCAGATAATTGGGGCCTCCTCTTACGTCGTGATTTGGATGAGACTGGGGTAGAGCCTGAACTTTCATCTCGTCGGACATGGTGAGCATGCACTGGGGTCTGACTAGGCCTTGCTTCCTGCAGCCCGAGGGTTGGGCTCGCTTCTCGGGGGAGTGGAACTCCCTGGTTATGACAGGGGTCCTGCCCCCGTTGATAGTGCTGAGGTTGGGGAGAGCTTCTGATCCTCAAGACACTGTTTTCTTCCCTGGGTTTCCTTGTTTCTTGGAGCAGAATTTGCATCTACCGTTCATTATCTCGCTGTTGTCTTTCCATGGCGTCCGCCACTCGGAGTGACTTTCGACACCTTTGGCTGAAGCACGACTCCTTAAGGGTGAACCATCTTTACAGTTGGAAGGTATAGGATTTATTAAGTAGAGAAGACGGTTCCCACAGACGGCGCCAGTGTTTGGCGAAATTTCCCTGCTACAGTGATTGTCATCAACAATGAAATCTCGGTCAACGCATAGTATCAGTCCTTCCTCCTTCCTGCAAAAAGGCGTCCGGATGGGACCGACGCACCCTCCGATGGTTCTGTTAGCCATGACAAGATATCAAGCTCTCAGGTTGGTTTCAGGGAGAAAAGCCTTACCTTCCTCTTTGTGTGAAGCCTCTTTTATATAGTGTCAGAAAGCATGGCACCGCTTGGCTAGTGGGTCCCATTGTCATGATTGTGGCCCATAGGCAAAGCAATCATGACATTTCTGGTGTCAGAAGGCGGTTGTCAGGAAGGTATTTAGGCGGTGGACGTCGCCGCACTTTATGACTTTTTAAATATCGGGAGTGTGTCAGGAAAACAGAGAAGATTTGGGAATGTCTTGTCGAATGTATCTTGCATTAATGATGAGTGACAGTTCAGTGGGCTTGGTCGTCAGTGTTGTCAGAGTTATCTTCTTGATATGCGGGCGGAAGTGGATCCGGTGATTCTGCGAATATCCAACGAGCTATGCTGTCCGGGTATGCTGTCACAAGAGTAGTCGGACATGTCTATCAGGGGAAGTCGAATTGTCTTCCTTCTCCATCCGGTGGGAGATGCCGGATGTGATATACCTGGAGAAGGCGGAACGTTGTCTAGATCTAGGGAAGTTGAATCGCCTTCCCTTTCCCATCTGGTGGAAGGTGCCGGATGAGATATATTTGGAGAAGGTGGAACGTCACCTAGATCTGGATATGAGATGCCCGGCTAAGGTGGAATGTCAGCCGGATATAATGGCGGCTGCGAGACATCTCGGGTGGAACGAGCGATGATTCCCCCGTCCGGATGGAACTAGCTGTGCTACGTGTCACAGGGGGATCGTCCGCGTGGCCAAAGGAGAGAGAGACACGTGGCACTTTTTAGTGGGGATCCCACAGGTGAGAGATGGAGGTTCTGCTAGCTGTGACTCAGTGGCTTCAATTCTAGAAGAAGCATCAATTGGATCCTCTGGTGGAAGTTCAGTTTCCTCATGCTGCACCGGAACAAACCTAGAATCTTTTATGAGCTTAGAGGAGGCTTATTAGCTAAGCCCAGTTTCCGTCTTGGAATTACCATTCAAAGGAGAGATTTCATCTGACTCTGAAGGCTTTGAGAGTGTCAGTGCTGGCAACCATGGTTTACAAATGCAGCTTCAGCTTCTCAAATCGGAGTCCCCAAAGGCATACTCTGAAGGGCCTGGAATTATCATCTTTGGGCTGCATATCATCTCCTGTCTTCTCATCTCTGATTTTGAAAAATAATTGCTCCAAATCACATTTTGTAAATATTTTCTCAAATTCCAGTTTCCAAACAATCCCATTTTTCCCTCATCCAATCTTAGAGTTTGTAGGTCTTAAAAACCCCACTTTTCAATAAATATTTGCCGCCATTTTTCTTTCTTGGTGGTCTTATTTTTACATTTTTTGTGTTTTTTTTTTTTTTAATGTTTTGAAATAAGCAAGAAATCAAATCCCATAATTCCAAATAATGGAGTTATTGGGATTGATTCATGCAAAATAAATTGGGCTATGGTGAGGGTCTGACATCAAATAAATTTCCTTTAAAATAAAAATGGTTTGAATGAAATGTCATGCATGCTATTGGTGGTTCTTCATCTTGTTTGGTGATATGAGTGATATATTTCTCTTGATAGCGCATAGTGGCTCTTTGCCCAAGTACGTACCCACTTTCGCTTTGGTCATTGTCTATGTATGTTCTGATTCTCACATGTGCATGATCATTCAGGGTATTCGTTAATTTACTCATCAAGTGTCATGTCAGCTTCATTGTATTAGTAGAGACCCGACTTTAGGAACTTAGAGGGGTGCTATGGTCTTTATTGTACCTTCCCGATAAGTAACCTAACCTCGAACCCGATCCGGTTTTTCACAGAACACCTTTTCCAAAATAAGGAGTCACACTTAGGGTTTTCTTTCTTATTTTGTTTACCCTTTAAAAATAAAACAAAAATAAGTGGTGACTCAAAGTCATTTTCTAATAAATAAAATCAATTTTTCAAATAAAATCGAGCTCGCCATCTAGTGGAAATGCATGAGCCGAAATGCGAGGTCCACAGATACATAAAATTTATTAATAACATTGGAAAGTCAAAGAGTAAAATTCACTTTGAATGACTAGAATAATTTATTCTTTGCATATGACTATAATTTTGTAAATTTTTTTACTAGGCAAATAAACTCCAAATTAAACAAGACATAATGCATTGGATCATTAACAAGTCTAATAATTTTTAAAAATAATTGGTAACCCAAATAATGATCCAATTAATCCTAAAAATTTATGGACAAAAATTGGTATAGAATGACTATTGTTTCTCTTCTACATAGAACAATCTTTTTTCAATTTTTTTTTTCATTGGACAAATAAACTCCAAATTGAGTAACACTTTATGCTTTGGATTCATTAATAAGTTTAGTAATTTTTAAATTTAAAAATTAAATAGTGAACTAATTAATAATAAAAAATTTATGGATAAAAATTGATCCACAATGACTCTATTATTATTATTATTTTTACACATAATTATATTTTTATAAATTTTCTCATAGAAATGAATTTTGAATCAAGTGACACTTTTTTATTGAATTTATTAATGAGTTTAATAATTTTTAAAAATAATTTTGTGGACCCCGTATTTCGGCTAATGCATTTTCCACTCGATGGCAAGCTCGATTTTTATTTGAAAATGATTTTATTTATTAAAAAAAAAATGACTTGAAGTCGTCACTTATTTTTGTTATATTTTTAAAAGGGTAAACAAAATAAGAAAGAAAACTCTAAGCGTGACTCCTTATTTTGGAAAAGGTGATCTGTGAAAAATCGGATCGGGTTCGGGGGTCAGGTTACTTATCGGGAAAGTACGGTAAAGACCATAACATCCCTCTAAGTCCCTAAAGTCGGGTCTTTACTAATAAAATGAAGCTGATGTGACAATCAATAGGAAAATCAATAGATACTCAAATCAATCATGCACATATGGGAATCAAAACATGCATAGAGAATGACCAGAATGGGAGTGGATGCGTACCTGGGCCACGAACGAGCAATGTACTATCATAAAATTGGGGTCAGTGTATAATAAAGAGCACAAAACATATCACATGCATCACCAAATAGAAATTAAAACTGTTCAAGTGAAAACTGGATTTTTGAAATTTATTTGAAAATTGGAGTTTTAGAGATTATTTGGAAATTGGAGTTTTAGAGATTATTTAAAAATTGGATTTTTAGAAATTAAATGTAAGAATGAGAATTTAGAAATTAAATTTGAAAGAAATTGAAATTTTGCAAATTATTTGAGAGTTTGGGATTTAAAAAAATTAAATTACGAAAATTGGGACTTTGGAAATTAAATTTTGAAAGAAATTAGAATTGAAAATTATTTGAGAAGCAAAAACTATGAAAATTGAATTATAAAAATTGGAAATCTTGGAAATCATTCGAATGCAGAATTTTTAGAAATAAATGAATAAAATGATAATAATAATGATAATAATAAATAAGTAACGGAATAAATGAGAGAATTGGAATATTGGAAATCGAAAATTAAGTTCGGAAATTGAAAAATTGGAATTTTAGAGAACTAAATTTGGAAATTGGAATTTTGAAGAATTATTTAAAGACGGAATCTTAAATAAATGAATAAGTGAATAAATAAATGAATGGAAGAATAATAATGATTGGATAAATAATTGCGGAAGTTAGGATTTCGGAAATTGAACTTAGGGATTGAAAATTTAAAGAATTATTTAGGGATGAAATTTTAAATAAATGAACAAGTGAATAACGAAAACAATAATGATTGGATAAATAATTACGAATATGTGAATTTTGGAAATTGGAAATTGGATTTAGAGATTGGAAATTTGAAGAATTATTTAGAGAGTGGATTTTAAATAAATGGATAAATGAATAAGCAAATGAATGGAATAACGAAAATAAAGAAGATTGGATAAATAAGTGCGAAAAGTAGAATTTTAGAAATTGGAAATTGAATTTAGAGATTGGAAATTCGAAGGGTTATTTAGAGATGGAATTTTAAATAAATGAATAACTGAATAAATAAGTGAATGAAAAAATTATATAACGAAAATAATCGTTAAACAAATGAATGTGAATAGTGGAATTTTTGAGACTGGAAATTAGATTTGGAAGTCAGATTTTTGAAGAATTGTTTAAAGACAGAATTTTTTAAAAAAGAAAAAAAATAAATAAATGAATAGAATAATAATAATAATAACGAAAATAATACTTAAACGAATCAACGTGAATAGTAAAATTTTGAGATTGAAAATTAAATTTGGAAAACTGAATTTTGAAAAATGATTTTAATGATTGTAATTTTTGGAAATAAAAAAAATAAATAAATGAAATAATGATAATAATAATGAAAATAATATTTAAAACGAATGAATGTGAATAGTGAAATTTTTAGATTGAAAATTAGATTTGGAAGTCAGATTTTTGAAGAATTGAACTTTAATTATTGGAATTTTTAAAAGAAATAAATAAATAAATATAAAATAATAATAAAAAATAATATTTAAACAATAACGTGAATAGTGAAATTTTAGATTGAAAATTAAATTTGGAAGTCAGATTTTGAAGAAAAATAATACTTAAACGAATGAACGTGAATAATGAAATTTTGATATTGAAAATTAAATTTGGAAAATGGAATTTTGAAAAATTGAACTTTAATTATTGGAATTTTTAAAGGAAATAAACAAATAAATAAATGAAATAATGATAATAATAACGAAAATAATATTTAAACGAATGAACGTGAATAGTAGAATTTTTGAGATTGGAAATTAAATTCGAAAATCGGAATTTTAAGAATTGCTTAAAGATAGAATTTTAAAAGTAAATAAATAAAATAATAATAATAACAAAAAGAATAATAATTAAATAAATAAATATGGAAATGAGAATTCTTGAACACTATTCTAAAATGAAAGCTTAAAAATTATTTGAGAAGTGGAATCATGAAATGAATTTTGGAAAACTGGAGTTAGGAAAATTGTTAAAATAATAAGAAAATAAGTAAAAAGTCAAAAGCTTACCGGGGCCATGTGCCGAAGTGACCACACTTAGAAGTGGCCAAGGTGGGAAAAAGGTTTTCAAATGATGTTTGAGCATCCTGGTAACCCAAAGAAAAATAAAACAAAGTCTTGCAACGTGCACATCATGAATTTACATCTGTGGCCCCACAATCAACCACAAGATATTTCCAATCGTAATGCCTTAGATGCTTTCTAGCATGGCTGCAACTGATCTCTTGGCTTTCCTATTATTATATTCCTCTTTTCTTTTTGAACCACGACCCCTCTTTTTTACTTCAACAATTTCACTCTCTTTCTCCTCCACACGATTAAAGGTGATGGAATCCATTTTTCTTTTCAGCAAAAACTCTTAGTACAGTTGCTAGTCTCGGGTAGTAAAATGCGGATCAAAACTTTCTGCAACTAGTTCCATGGCAGTAGATAGGTGTGAAGGATGAAATTGCTAAGAAAAACAGAGTGAAAACGACAAAATCCAAGAAATATTTAGACAAAACCCCGTTTCATGAATGATGGATGAGCTCGAAACTGGTGGGACAGTTCGAATGGTTTCAACATACAGATAGGTGGCAACATCATCATGTAACTCATGCGGGAAGAAACAGAGATCAGGCGAGCAGAAATGAAAAACCAGCTTAACGTCTTAGACGGCTAAAAATAAGCATCCCAAACATTAGAAATGAATAAATGTGAGTGTAAGGGTGAAGAACCCAAGGTGGGAGATAATCTAACCTGAATGACTCCTGTTGAGCAAAGTTGCTTGGTCTGAAGCGAGCTTCCAACCCCCTCCTCTGCTACTCCTCTCTAGTTCCCTTTTTTCTCCGCCAATATCTCCCAAAAACCCCTGTTTTTGTCTTCCCCCGCAAGCCACACTACCCGCTCCACTGTGCATCGCTCAGGGAAGATGTCATCCTCAACCATCACCATGGCCAGCCATGCCCTTCGCCACACATCCATGCAACTGGTTTCTCTCCAGAAAGAGGTCCCCCCCATTTAAAAAAAAAAACGAAAAATTCCACTCTCCCCCGGGTGGTGTCTCCAAACAAAAGAAAGCCCCCCCTGTTTTTAAAAGGGGTCTACAAATTTAGAACTCCAAAAATGAATCTAATCACTAAAAAAAAGAAAAAAAAAGACCAAAACCAATACATTATGATCACAACTTTATGGTTTCTCCTAAGAATACAACTATATTTTTTGAATTTTCTAATTAAGTAAATAGATTTTAAATTAAGTAATACACTAATATGATAATTTATTTATTTATTTTATTTTTTATGAATCTTCTCATTTTTAAAAATAATTTAGACTTTAAAAACCTTGTCCAATTAATTATAAATTAAATCAAAGTATTCCAAAATATTGTGTTTATAATTAAGTATTAAATGTATATATATAATAAAGAACTTGACTCATTTATATGCTAAAAAAAACAAAAATTTGTTTTTAAAAACAACTTATCTAAATAAGCTTTTTGTTTTTAAAAAATATTTATAAAAACAAGTTGTCAAAACAAAAATACTAAAAAACTATTTTTCGTTCTTTGACTTAAAAGATGTTTTTTAAAACTAGCATAAGAAAACATGCTCAAAACCCTTAAGTTTTCAAGCAGATTTTTTTTCTTCAAAATAATAAAGAATGATTTTCAAAATTTTTTCTAAAAACAATTCTTAAAAACTATTTTTAAAAAACCATTTTATAATATTTTGTAGAACGTTTGGACTTTGAACCATAATTTAGTCTTACTTCTTCAAACCAAGCCTTTCATTTTGTCAAATTTTTTGAAAAATTGTTGAAGCACATTTACTAAGAACATAATTTAAAATCTTTGAAGCACATTTACTCAGAAGAAGAACATAATTCTAAATCAAGATGATTTTTGTATTTATTTTACTTAGCTAAGATAAATGCTTGTTTACCTCGTGTGTTTCGTTTTTATTTTCTATCTCATATTTTTTTTCTTAATGACTTTTCCAATGTTTTAAAAATTAGATTAGTCATTGAACAAAAAAATTTACCGATTCATAATTCTACGATCGAACTGATGTTATAAATATATAGTTTATATTTTATTAAACTTAAAAACAATTTAAAAAAATTAAAATATATGTAATAAAAATTTTAAATAATATTTTATTTGTATATTTGACATGTAAAATTAAATGATAAAGACAAATATCAATATATAAATACATTAAATTTTATTAAATAAAATATATATAATCTTTAAATATAAAGATATATTTAAGATGAAAAAATTAAAATATTTAATTTTATTTACATATCTATATATTTTATTATTAATTTTTTTTTAAAATATTATATTAATTGATTTATAATATTTTCATACTTATCATTAATATCTATTTGTAGACCCTTCTTTTTCAACTAAGTGTAATGGTTTGTTGTTCTTATTTTATTATTACTATTTTTATAATTTGAAACAAAGGGCATTGCATGACCACCGAGGAAAGTGAAAATTTTCCATTTTTTAAGTAGGGGACCTCTTTATGGAGGACGGGTGGCAAGGAGCATGGCTGGCCATGGTGATGGTGGTGGTTGAAGATGACATGCTCGCTGATCGGTGAATAGGAGGGCGGGTAGTAGCTTGCGGGGGAAGACAAAAACAGGGGTTTGGAGAGATATTTTAGGGGGTGTGGGAGGAAGTAAGCTGGAAACAGGGGAAGCAGAGAGGAGAGCAAGCTGAAAAGAATCCGAAGATCCATTCATCCTTATTCTCTTGGTCCAAGTATGATTCTAGTCTGTTTTGTTTCCCCCGTTTTGAACTGTTCTTCTTTGTTTCTAGTCATTTGTGGATTCTTTTGACATTTGAAGACCACTTGTGTGTTTTGTTTTCTGTTTTGGAATGTTCTGAGCGTAGATTCATCATTGCCTTTGATTTTTAGAGATCATGCCCTTGTTTTCTTTTGGTTCCACCTAAACCCCTCCCATTGACATCTGTGGAACGGGGCGAGACTTAACAGCTTTCTTTTTATATATATATATGCATGCTCTGTTTTCTTCTCATATTTTTCTGTCAAGTTTTTTTTTGAAATGTTGAGTGCCGCACTTCATATTGGTCATTTGGGTCGAGGTGCTTATGGGAAAACTCAAGTCTGTTCCATAGATGCAGCTGTATGAGAAGTTAAGAAGTGGACCCTTATGAAAGCAATAAGCCACAACCTGGTGTTGTCTGATATATGGAATAAAGGCCTTTTTTTTTCTTCCTCTCTGAAAACCATTCAAACACCCTAGTGATCAACTCAAAAGCAATGCCCAGCTGAGAGAGTTGGTTGATTTGTTTTGGGAAAAATGGAAATGAAAGTTCTTCATCAGCTCTACGGCCTGTACTCAGCCTCCAGCATGATCAAGAGGGAAGATCATGGCCGAGAAGGTCTAAAAAAAATAATAATAACAGAAGAAAGGCAGCATGAAGACTCCAAACCTTTCAACTCCTGGAATCTGCCAAAGTTTACGTCGCTTACATTGATCGAAGAACTCAACTACTTGATTGTGATTGGAGAAAGAATGCAGTAAGTCTCTTGGGGGAAGGCTGAGGTTTTTAGAGCTATTCTCGGTGGAGAAACAGTTGTTTAGCTCTCATAGTCGTAACCCCAACTTGTAGCTGGCCATTGATTCATTATTGCCTCTAAAAGTTCTTTTTGAGAGATATTTCTTGAACAAAGCAGCTGCTCAGCAGTTAGTGATGTTTTGTTTCTACATCCTTACCGAGGCCCGCTTTGTTGGAGTCTCCTTGTTCTGGCCCTAGTTGGACTACCTTGCAGACACTGCAGACAGCCTTACCTCCTCATTTTGATTGTATTGGAGAGAGGCACTGTGGGATCCTCGCTAAAAAGTGCCACGTGGCTCCCTCTCCCTTGGACACGCGGACAGTTCGCCTTAAGACACGAGGCATAGCTCATTCCACCCGGATAGAAATCATCACTCATTCCACCCAAGTATATCACATCCGAAACTCTTCTCCGCCGACAGTCCACCCGGATGTCTCATAGCCGCCATTATATCCGGCCGACATTCCATCTCATCCGAATATCTCATATCCGGGGTCTGGCCGACGTTCCACCTTCTCCGGATACTTCACATCCGGCGCATGCAAGATACATTCGACAAGACATTCCCAAGTCTTCTCAGGTCTCCTGACACACCCCAGATATTTAAAGTCATAAATTGCGGCGACGTCCACCGCCTAAATACCTTCCTGACAGCCCTCACCTGACATCAGAAATGTCATGATTGCTTTGCCGTCCTATGAGCTGCAATCATGACGATGGGACCCGCTAGCAAAGCGATGCCATACTTTCTGACACTGTATAAAAGAGGCTTCACACAAGGAGGGAGGTAAGGGCTGACTATCCCTGAAATAGCCTGATAGCTTGATCTCTTGAGCCATGGCTAACAAAACCATCAGAGGGTGTGCCCGGATATCCTGTTCGGACATCTTTTTGCAGGAGGAAGGAGAAATTACTACTATGCGTTGACCGAGATTCTGTTGCTGTTGTAGCATGGGAATTTCGCCACCAACAGGCACGGGATTAGCAAAAGTGCTATATTGAAAGTTGATTATAATAGAGATGTGTTGCAACCTTTGGTCAATGAAATTGTCACATCCATTTTCTCCGAGGAAGATCCCAATGAGGTCTTGAAGTTCTTTGATTCTTCACAGCCTTTGTTGATGGAAAATTTATTTTCAGAAGGTTTCCGTGTCAGCTTGGGGGATTTTTTCCATTCCCAAAATCCACAAAAATGTTGTTGGGCATATTCATCTAAACAAGCTGTTGTTGCAAGATTTGAACATAAGTATGCAAGAGGCTCTCCGAAAGTGTGAAGAGACCATTAATTCATTCCGGAAGAAAAAGAATGTTGATCTTTTCTTTAAGAAGATAATTCTATCTTTCAGGGAGTGTTGCTCTTTCCAGCATTCTTGTTAAAGCAAAAGGGTCAGACCTGCCATGCTTGTTGTTCTTTTGGCGAGGCAACTGTGATGATAATTTAGAGCAAATTTTACGTATACTCGCTCACAAAATTTGCCCAATTCTGCTGCAGACTATTATCAGAGGTGGCTCTCGTGTTTGTACGGTGAACATAATCTGGATCAGTCCAGATACCCCGACTTGGATAAGAAACCCTTGCAAAAGTCGGCAGGGTGAACTAGCCTTGGATACAGTTCTTGAAAAGGTAGCTGTTAAGCAAAGAGGTGATGCATGGAGGATCGTCCATGATGCCTGTCTTCCTATGCTCCATTTGATCGACACTAGGCGTTCCATACCATATGCAATAAAACAGGTGCAGGAACTACTAGGGATTTCTTGTGTTTTTGACCAAGCTGTTCAGCGCCTTTCAAAATCGGTGACCATGCTTGCAAAAAGGAGTGCTCAAAGAGCATCTCATTCTCTCGTCAAACAGTATGACATGAGCAGAAATTTAATCGGTTTCAATTCAGATGGTTATAAAGCATTACCTCATGCATTGAATCTTCAAGTATCATTCACGGAAGCCACCCTTTTTACACCAAGAAAATGTTTTGAGAAGGCTTCTGAAAAGTGTCATAAACCCAATTCAACCAAAGGTCCAGAGCTACACCCATCACGTGAAGTTTGATTGTCTGTAGCAGTAGCCTCCTTAACCAAGAGAGTCCCATGGGCTAAGAAGTGATAGAAGATACCTAGCTGATCAACAAGAAAGTAACTGTCCAGGATCAGCTGCAACAAACCGAGGTCAGCTGCAACAAACAGAAGCTGTAAAATACTCATCATCTTTTCCTAATAGACAATGAGAAATATTGGTTTTTCTAAAACCCAGTTTCTGAAACCCAGTTTCTAAAACTTTCAAGAAGGTGATGAGTCTGGATGTGGTGGACGGTGAGAAAAGAATGAAAATGCGTGGAAGGCGTGGTTTTTGCTGATGTGCATGACCTCAACTTCTCACTGGCTCACTGCCTTCATCCATATTCGGCATGAAGAGCTTGACCTATTTAGACAGTATCATGAATTCTTTCTTGGGCCCCATTTCTCTTAACAGTCATTCCGAACCTATTCAAAAGCGCTGCAGGGAATAGAAGAGGAAAACAATGCTGGAAATTCCGCTCAAATTAGGAGCCACCCAAATCTAACCATTTATCTGGACATCTCTCAGATCCAGTTCAAGAGATTCAGATGAAGCTAAGTTGTGGTTACGAAACCAGCAATTCCTGAACTGGTTGCAGTTAAAAATCAAATCCCAAAACCCCTCAAGGTTACTTACCCAGGATCATCCAGAATTTATGCACGACCTCGTGTAGCTCCTGTGACGATCAGAAATGGTGATGTATCATATATCAGAAAGCCCAGGTCAATGAGTCCGGATTTGTTCATATCAGCTTCACCACCAAAGCCGCCCTTCTCATCCCCGCTTGTTGCATGGCCATGCATGGCCCCACAATATTTTTCTTTTGCAAAAACCACCCAGCATACCCATATGTGCCTTGTCAACCAAATACACACCACCACCTACAACTCCATCTGCATGTCCGTTTCTCTCTCTAATATTTTCATACCCACCGAACCCATCTCACTACCCATCCAACTAATCATTTCTCATATCTTCCATACTCACTAACGTGTTCATCTCACATTCCTGAACCCGCTGTCTGCCACTCATATCACTAACCCTATGCCTGCATCCTCCTCTATCCTTCATGCTCACAACTCCACCTCATGTCTATTGAACCCATTCTTTCATCCATCCTTTATTCCACCAATCTCATACCCATATTTTCATGCCCACCGTACCCGTATCACCACCCTCCTATACCTAACTCATCCTATATACCCATCACCACCTTTTCTCTCTCTACACCACATCATATTTTCAAGTGTCCTTCAAACCCATTCCTTTCACCTTTGCATGGCCACTCCAACCTATTACCCTTCACACCCCTTAAATCTTTAACGCCCATACCCATTATCCACTATTCATTCCCTGCCCATGCATACCACCATATCCATTTCTCACTCACCTACACTACCCATTTCACCGTCCATACCCACTTTTCATCCTCATCATGCAAATATCACACTTATCATCCCCACCTCCCATCCGATTCACCTTCACTTCACCTCTATCATTTTCCACGTGCATGAAGTCTCCTAACTTTCATACCCATTCCACTAACCTCCAATTCCATATTCCACACCATACCCACCACACTAAATATAACCAATGTTCGGACCCATTTTGTTTTTTGATCCCACGTACGAAGCCACCCTCAATGGATCCCATGCAATCATCCATATATATCTTACCCTCTACCCGTCCTTGTTACCTTTTCTATTACCCTATCCGCATGGCATGCATGATATCTTTCAATAGAGAAGGGTGGGAAATATTGGCTTGATAGAATGAGTTTCTCAAGCTATTCATCATGGAGGCTTACATATTCTTTGGGACGTCCTCAGAACGTCGATATGCAAAGATACAATATGAGGGACGACTTCGGAAAATAATGCATGCTACTGACACGCACCACAGAAAGGCAGAAACCGTTCATCACTTCGATTGTTGCAGTGCTTCATCAGATGGCTACTATAGCAACCGACCCACCTTCATTGACAAAGCAATGGATAGTAGCTTCATCATAACATCTCATGGGAACCTTGTCCGCCGTCATCGGCGTATTCTAGGTCCGGGAAGCCATCACATTGGCTGCGCACAACTCGTCATATGGCGCTGCCAATCTTGCCTACGGCTCATTCCCTTGATTGTAGTGCCGTTCTCGTCCAAGACCGTGTGGCTCTATCACCTCTCACATTGCTCGGCGTTTGAAGACTGAGGGCCACTACATTATTGTTTCTGACTGGAAGCGAGAGTGATGATGATGCAAGCATTCCTGTTGGTTCATAATGCAAACCCTGCAAGAGGTGAATGAGCAAGCTAGTAATCAAGTCCCTGAAGGATAAAGACAATATAAGTGGCATGAAGCAACTGAAGAGTATGCTGATTTAGCTTAGGATGAACTGGAGCATATCAGATAGGCCACCTGCAACCTTGGGTCACCAACCAATACAACCAAGACAACTGGTTATCACGATGCTAGCATAGTGAAGTTTATAATGGATACCATCTCTAGCGCCCACATCTGGAATGATCATCCTCTCTTAATTGGGCCAGTTTGTTCGGTTAGACAACTCAGCGGCCCAGGTTTGATGGCTGATTATTTCATTCTCACAAATGAACTCATCCCATTTGGCCCAAGGAAGCAATTTCAACTTTCAAATGTTCCCTTCCAAAGCTTTTGACAGTGACCTTGAGCAGGTGGTTGGAATCAGCTTTTGGACATGGATCTACTCCATACTTCCCATATTTTCAGTGTACATGGGTTTCATAGCCATTACTGGCTACTTTGGATTCCTCTGCTGATTATTCTGATTGTGAGAACAAGGCTGGGAGCTGTGATAACCAGAATGTGTTTGGCAAGTTCTAATGAGAATGATGTGACACGAGGGACCTTTCTTATGAAGCCTCATGATGATTTATTCTGGATTGGAAGACCTAAGTGGCTTCTCCACCACATCCAATAAAACCCCTGCTTCTAGAACTCAAATTTCAGCACCACCTGGATTCAATGTTCCTAGTAGAACCTCACCCCCGAGGTTTCAAAATGAGGTTGAAAGGTTGGGGTACATGCACAGAGTTTGTCCTTCAAATCTCAGAGGCAAGGAGGCTGAACGGGACTCAACTGAAAGATTGACAGGGAACTTGAGGGACTATAGATCAAAACTGGAGAGTAAAGATGTAGTTACAAGGGACCTGCCCATGTGGGGATATCTGTTCAAATCCACAGCTCCAGAAGCAGCTTGTAAGAAGGATGCCCAAGTTTCGCAAGTATTTGCCCGAGCAAGAATTAGGTGACTGTACAATTATCTCAGATTGAAATAGAGAAGTTCCTAGCGCCGCTTATGGTGTCAGAAATGAGCAAACGATTGAAGGAAGGCGCATACACAGGGAAGGAATTCAATGCCATCTGCCCCTTCTTTGGTTATCGGGCTTTGGGATGTTTGTTGAAGGATGCAGCCCACATCAGAACCCTAATAATTCATCATCAGCTTTTACTAATCTGTCAGCAGCTGTTCTTAATTTGGATGGGGACAGGTTTGATTTTTCTTCATCGAAAATGCTGAAGTATGACCCTTCAGAGAGCAAACACAGCATCATTCCAGAATGAGACCATCTTTGCTGCATGGTTAGCATGGCCATCTTTAAGCCATGTGTCCTTATTTTTGGTTATTTATTCTTCATCTTTGATTTTAAACTAGTTTTTTAAACTCTAGTTTGCAAATATTTTTTTTTTTAAATTCCGAATTTTCAAATAATTTCATCTTTCTAATTTTTCATCCTTGGACATTATCCTTTTTTTAGGCTCCAAAATCCCATTTTCAATAAAATAGATTGCCATTTTCTCTTCGGCAATTTTTTTTTTTTCACATTTTTTTCGTTTTTTTAAATGTTTTAAAATAAGTGTGAATTTATTTTCATAATTCAAAATAATAGAATTTATGAAATTGATTTACTTAGAAATAAATTAGGTTTTGGTGGGGCCTAACATCAAATAAATTTTCTTTAAAATAAAAGTGAATTTGAATGAAATGTCGGTGTGTTATTGATGGTTATTTATCTGTTTAAGTGACACGCGAGCTATATTTTGTATTCATTAACTGTGCACTAACCCTATTTCTTGATAGCGCATGGTAGTTCGTTGTCCAGGTACGTATTTACTAGCATCTTGGTCATTCTCTCTGCATGTTCTGATTCTTATATATGCATGATTATTCAAGATATTCATTGATTTACTCATCAATTACTATGTCCGCTTCATTTTATTAGTAGAGACCCGATTTTAGGAACTTAGAAGGGTGCTACGGTCTCTACCGTACCTTCCCGATAAGTAACCTGACTCCCGAGCTCGATCCGGTTTTTCACAAACCATCTTTTTTCAAAATAAGGAGTTACACTTAGGGTTTTATTTCTTATTTTGTTTACCTTTCAAAATAAGATAAAAATCAGTGGCGACTCCAAGTCATTTTTTAATAAATAAAATAATTTTTCAAATAAAAATCGAGCTTGCCATCGAGTGAGAGCGTATGAGCCGAAATACGGGGTCCACACTATTATTTTAAAAAGACCATTAACATATAAAACTTTACTAAGTAATTTAACAAAGGAGTTATATAGCATGGTGGTCATGTGTTTGTTTTGCCGCCCATAGGTCCGCGCCTCAATGTTTTTTTCTTACGGAATATCAGAACTCCATGTGCAGTATAAATCCATTCGTTGTGCAATACAAGCAGGTGGCGGGGTGAAACATTGGACTATTCTTATACTTAATTTTTTTTTTTGTTTTATATCGTTCCTTTATATTAAACTAATAATTAAAATTTTATTAGATTATTTTAAAAGTAGTGTTTATTTAAATTAACGAATGTATAGATTAAAAATTTTCTTTTAATTATAATAAGTCCATCTTCGTAGATATCAATATGTCAAATTTAATTATATTGGTTAATATTAACATGTTATTTTTAGTTGAACAGAAAAAAAAAAACAAATATTTTGACTTTTTTTATTTAACCAAAAAAACAAATACCACCTAAATTTGAAAAACACCAATTGATATGCATCAATTCCTCAAGTTTTGTTGGTTTCTAACCCAAATCTCACAATATATAGTTTAATTAACATCTTAAATTTACCACCATAATGAAAATAGTCATGACCTCACCATTTAAACAATTAGAAAGCAAAAAATAAAAAATTACAAATTACAAATCATACCCTTAAGTAGTTGCCACGAGCATGTAAGTTAGTGCATTTTAGTTTTGTTCCGGAAAGAATACACTATTTCATAATTAAAATATGAATATTTGATGGTATGATTTCATGACCAACATTAGAAAATATGTATAATAAAAAAAATAATAAATAGGAAAAATGTTCATTCAAATTATTAATTTTGATGAAATGAGATTATGAAGTAGAATATCTACAAATTCGATTGAAATATGAATTATAATAATTTTTGAAATCAATATTTATAATATTTTAAAGAAAATTTGATCTCTAAATGATCGATTCTATGTCACAAATACCTTTATTAGTTAAACAATTTGAAGTCCTATTTGTTTTTTAATAAATATAACGACAGTTATAAATATTTAGATCTCGATATAATTTTCAAGTATCCTCTATCAATAACATAATAGAATTATAAATATTACTCTTTTTATTGTAAAAATCTATTACTATTTTTGAGTCACCTTTAATCTTTAGGTTTAAGAATCCTTTGTTTTTGACAACTAACATGTAATCTCTTAGAGTCATACATTTTGAAATAATTATTGAAGTATTGCCTATATGTCTACTTGTAGTCATTTTTATAGTTTTATCAGAGTCTCTAATAACCCATGCATCTTGATGCACGTTTATTATTTATTCTTAAACTATCAAAATTTAATTTCAAAATTTAATTTGAATATTTCATTAATTGGAGAAACCAAATAAACCCATTTTTCAATCATTCGAGAGACAATGTGTCATTCATTCGAGAGACAATGTGTCATTTGTTTTGAAGATAAGAGTGAATCATATAATCTTAAAGATTTTGAAAGTTAAGGTAGCTTTCTCGATAATACCAATGTGGTTGAATTAGATATTCCTAAAAATTATTTGATTTATATGAATTTATACATTCCACGACATAATAACAATTTTTTTTTTGATTGAAAATTTTACAGTTAATTTTATAGTTTTTATATACCATTTCAAGGTAAGATAGGAAGTCACCTTCGTACAAAAGAGGTAGATTAACTAGGAAAAATAGCCATCACAAAAGCAGATGACAGCGCAGAGTAGTTATCACTGTGAGAAGATGACAGATAAAAAGGTGATCAAAAGACCCAACACTTTTTGGCTGTCTTCTCCTCCTTTGTCCTTTTTACTCTTACTTTTCTTTCACTGCAGAATATTCTGATTTAACCAATGACTTGGGGCGCCATGATCCATATATTCTCACATCATTTATTTATTTGACTTGGTCACCAACCCATGTGCGCACATCCATCTCCATCCACATCCAAAAGTGATTACAAATTTTGTATGTCAAGGTCCTGATTCCAGGTGATGTTTGATCATTTATAGTAAAAATTAAATATATGTTTGATTCTAAAAATGAAAATAAGAGAAAACATGTAAGGTAAAAAATAATATGAAAAAATTGTAAAAATATTGTTTTCTTGATTGTACATAGAAAAGTAGAGAAAAAAAAGAATTTTTTAAGTTTTTTTTCACCTTTATTTTAAGAAAAAAAGGAGGAAAATCTTCTACTATTTTAATTCATCTTTTTTCCTTTTTTTTTTTTAGAAAGTTTGGGAAAAAAAGAAAATACGGGGAAAAAAAGAAGGAAAGAAAAAGGAAAGGGAAAAAAATTACCAAATATTTCTCTTATTTATTTGGCCATGGAAAAATGGAGAGAAAGAATATTAAATATATGAAGAATACACCGTCTCTTAATTTTTCTCACTTTTTTTTCTATTAAATAGACCTAATAAATTTTCCCATATGATATGCATAGCATGAGCATTCTTGTGAGAAATTTCCAATAAATCCATGAACCTATTTGGTGGTACTATTTTAAAATAGTGTTTTATTTTTAAGAACAAAAAATGGTTTTTAAAAATTTATGACCATTTGGAAATAGTTCTGAAAATAATTTCTAAAAATAAAGGAAAATAAAGAACATAGTTTTCAGAGAAAAGTAGAAGTTGCTTTTATATGTTTTTGAGGGCAACAAGAAAACATATTGAAGAAATAAAAAAAATAAGTAAAAAGCTATATAAGTCAAACGTTTTGTTCTTTAATTCTCTCCTTGGCAACCATTAAAAAAAAAAAAATCTTCAAATATAATTTTTTTTTTAAAATTACATATCTTTTTTTTTAATTTATTTTTTTTAGCTTCTCTAA